>NC_069502.1:1069230550-1069302841 GCF_027579735.1 Bombina bombina
ATTTTGGTCACTTCTTCCATCGCCAGGGAACTCCTTGTTCCCCCCTGATGGTTGATGTACGCAACAGTCGTCATGTTGTCTGATTGAAACCGTATGAACTTGGCCTTTGCTAGCTGAGGCCAAGCCTTGAGAGCATTGAATATCGCTCTCAGTTCCAGAATATTTATCGGTAGAAGAGATTCTTCCCGAGACCAAAGACCCTGAGCTTTCAGGGGTCCCCAGACCGCGCCCCAGCCCATCAGACTGGCGTCGGTCGTGACAATGACCCACTCTGGTCTGCGGAAGGTCATCCCTTGTGACAGGTTGTCCAGGGACAGCCACCAACGGAGTGAGTCTCTGGTCCTCTGATTTACTTGTATCTTCGGAGACAAGTCTGTATAGTCCCCATTCCACTGACTGAGCATGCACAGTTGTAATGGTCTTAGATGAATGCGCGCAAAAGGAACTATGTCCATTGCCGCTACCATCAAACCTATTACTTCCATGCACTGCGCTATGGAAGGAAGAGGAACGGAATGAAGTGTTTGACAAGAGTTTAGAAGTTTTGTTTTTCTGGCCTCTGTCAGAAAAATCCTCATTTCTAAGGAGTCTATTATTGTTCCCAAGAAGGGAACCCTTGTCGACGGAGATAGAGAACTCTTTTCCACGTTCACTTTCCATCCGTGAGATCTGAGAAAGGCCAGGACTATGTCCGTGTGAGCCTTTGCTTGAGGAAGGGACGACGCTTGAATCAGAATGTCGTCCAAGTAAGGAACTACTGCAATGCCCCTTGGTCTTAGTACCGCTAGAAGGGACCCTAGTACCTTTGTGAAAATCCTTGGAGCAGTGGCTAATCCGAAAGGAAGCGCCACAAACTGATAATGCTTGTCCAGGAATGCGAACCTTAGGAACCGATGATGTTCCTTGTGGATAGGAATATGTAGATACGCATCCTTTAAATCCACCGTGGTCATGAATTGACCTTCCTGGATGGAAGGAAGAATTGTTCGAATGGTTTCCATTTTGAACGATGGAACCTTGAGAAACCAGAAGATAACCTTGGGAGACTATTTCTAGTGCCCAAGGATCCAGAACATCTCTTGCCCAAGCCTGAGCAAAGAGAGAGAGTCTGCCCCCCACCAGATCCGATCCCGGATCGGGGGCCAACATTTCATGCTGTCTTGGTAGCAGTGGCAGGTTTCTTGGCCTGCTTTCCCTTGTTCCAGCCTTGCATTGGTCTCCAGGCTGGCTTGGCTTGAGAAGTATTACCCTCTTGCTTAGAGGACGTAGCACTTGGGGCTGGTCCGTTTCTACGAAAGGGACGAAAATTAGGTTTATTTTTGGCCTTGAAAGACCTATCCTGAGGAAGGGCGTGGCCCTTACCCCCAGTGATATCAGAGATAATCTCTTTCAAGTCAGGGCCAAACAGCGTTTTCCCCTTGAAAGGAATGTTAAGTAGTTTGTTCTTGGAAGACGCATCCGCTGACCAAGATTTCAACCAAAGCGCTCTGCGCGCCACAATAGCAAACCCAGAATTTTTCGCCGCTAACCTAGCCAATTGCAAAGTGGCGTCTAGGGTGAAAGAATTGGCCAATTTGAGAGCACGGATTCTGTCCATAATCTCCTCATAAGGAGGAGAATCACTATCGATCGCCTTTACTAGCTCATCGAACCAGAAACACGCGGCTGTAGTGACAGGGACAATGCATGAAATTGGTTGTAGAAGGTAACCTTGCTGAACAAACATCTTTTTAAGCAAACCTAATTTTTTATCCATAGGATCTTTGAAAGCACAACTATCTTCTATGGGTATAGTGGTGCGTTTGTTTAAAGTAGAAACCGCTCCCTCGACCTTGGGGACTGTCTGCCATAAGTCCTTTCTGGGGTCGACCATAGGAAACAATTTTTTAAATATGGGGGGAGGGACGAAAGGTATACCGGGCCTTTCCCATTCTTTATTTACAATGTCCGCCACCCGCTTGGGTATAGGAAAAGCTTCTGGGAGCCCCGGGACCTCTAGGAACTTGTCCATTTTACATAGTTTCTCTGGGATGATCAAATTCTCACAATCATCCAGAGTGGATAATACCTCCTTAAGCAGAGCGCGGAGATGTTCCAACTTAAATTTAAATGTAATCACATCGGGTTCAGCTTGTTGAGAAATTTTCCCTGAATCTGAAATTTCTCCCTCAGACAAAACCTCCCTGGCCCCCTCAGACTGGTGTAGGGGCATTTCAGAACCATTATCATCAGCGTCCCCATGCTCTTCAGTATCTAAAACAGAGCAGTCGCGCTTGCGCTGATAAGTGGGCATTTTGGCTAAAATGTTTTTGATAGAATTATCCATTACAGCCGTTAATTGTTGCATAGTAAGGAGTATTGGCGCGCTAGATGTACTAGGGGCCTCCTGAGTGGGCAAGACTAGTGTAGACGAAGGAGGGAATGATGCAGTACCATGCTTACTCCCCTCACTTGAGGAATCATCTTGGGCATCATTTTCAGTGTCACATAAATCACATCTATTTAAATGAGAAGGAACCTTGGCTTCCCCACATTCAGAACACAGTCTATCTGGTAGTTCAGACATGTTAAACAGGCATAAACTTGATAACAAAGTACAAAAAACGTTTTAAAATAAAACCGTTACTGTCACTTTAAATTTTAAACTGAACACACTTTATTACTGCAATTGCGAAAAAGTATGAAGGAATTGTTCAAAATTCACCAAAATTTCACCACAGTGTCTTAAAGCCTTAAAAGTATTGCACACCAAATTTGGAAGCTTTAACCCTTAAAATAACGGAACCGGAGCCGTTTTTATCTTTAACCCCTTTACAGTCCCTGGTATCTGCTTTGCTGAGACCCAACCAAGCCCAAAGGGGAATACGATACCAAATGACGCCTTCAGAAAGTCTTTTCTATGTATCAGAGCTCCTCACACATGCGACTGCATGTCATGCTTCTCAAAAACAAGTGCGCAATACCGGAGCGAAAATGAGGCTCTGCCTATGATTAGGGAAAGCCCCTAGAGAATAAGGTGTCTAAAACAGTGCCTGCCGATATTATTTTACAAAAATACCCAGATTAAATGATTCCTCAAGGCTAAATATGTGTATATATGAATCGATTTAGCCCAGAAAATGTCTACAGTCTTAATAAGCCCTTGTGAAGCCCTTATTTACTGTCTGAATAAAAATGGCTTACCGGATCCCATAGGGAAAATGACAGCTTCCAGCATTACATCGTCTTGTTAGAATGTGTCATACCTCAAGCAGCAAAAGACTGCTCACTGTTCCCCCAACTGAAGTTAATTCCTCTCAACAGTCCTGTGTGGAACAGCCATGGATTTTAGTAACGGTTGCTAAAATCATTTTCCTCTTACAAACAGAAATCTTCATCTCTTTTCTGTTTCAGAGTAAATAGTACATACCAGCACTATTTTAAAATAACAAACTCTTGATTGAATAAAAAAAACTACAGTTAAACACTAAAAAACTCTAAGCCATCTCCGTGGAGATGTTGCCTGTACAACGGCAAAGAGAATGACTGGGGTAGGCGGAGCCTAGGAGGGATCATGTGACCAGCTTTGCTGGGCTCTTTGCCATTTCCTGTTGGGGAAGAGAATATCCCACAAGTAAGGATGACGCCGTGGACCGGACACACCTATGTTGGAGAAATGCACTACAAGTTTATGAGCAGATGGTACCTCACTCCTCAGAGACTTCAAAAGATATATCCTCATGTGTGGGGGGGGGGGGAGTGCTGGAGGGGCTGCGGAGAGGAAGGCACACTTATGCACATATGGTGGACATGTCCACTTATACGCCCCTTCTGGGAGAGCATGTTTCTTGAAAGCAGTAGAATCCTCTCAGTCATAATACCACCTGATCCACATTATTTGCTGCTCCATAATCTACCCAAAATAAAGGAAGAAGCTAAAATGAGACTATTTATATTGATGTTGAACTGTGCCAAGGGCTTGATCCCGAGACACTGGAAATCAACACAGGTACCAAACATAGAGGAATGGAGAACGGGAGTCAGATCTACTCAACCTTGAGAGATACCACTACCTCAAAACAGGGAAACTCACTACACATGAATACATGTCACTAGTTTGGGAGGGCAAACCAATATAGAGAATAGAGTCCCCCAAAACCCCGCCCCTCTCTCACGGCTGCTCAACCTGCACAGCATGCCCACCTCCACTCCCCACCTCACTTTTTTTTTTTCACTCACGCGACTTACTTCTGGGCGAGCCAACTGTCACTCACTTACTCCTATTTTATGAGTCAGGGAACAGGCGTATGCCAATGTGTATATTAATAATTGCGGACGCTAGAGTTTATTAGCAACCTGTTATGCACTGAAGGTTTATGACCTTCTCAATACGTTGAACACACAAAACTTATCTTACGGAGCAGTTAGCATTTATATAAAACTCAATGCTTCGATACTACTTGTGTTAACTGTTTGATTCTTATTTTTGAAATGCCTTACTATGTATGCATGAGCATGTTCAACCAATAAAGCTTTTTTACAAAAAAAAAAAAAAAAAAAAAAGAGGGATCTTTTAAATGTGGACATCATCCATGTCTAACATATAAATACATAAAGACAGGGGATTCTTTCAGCTCTTCAAGTACACAAAAGACATACCAAATTAGGTATCGTTTAGGTTGCACATCAAAGTTTATAGTATATCTTATTACATGCTCATTATGTAATAAGCACTATGTAGGGTGCTACAGTCGTATGTTAAAAGACAGGGCTAGAGAGCACTTAAATGATATACAGGCAGATCCGCCAAGGACTAGGGTAGCAAAACATTTCTGCATGCATCCCAATCCTGAAGCAGTTTTTCAGATACAGGCAATTGATTATATACACAGCTCTCGAAGAGGAGGCAACAGGTTTAAAAATTTACTATTAAAGGAGACTAAGTGGATATTTTTCCTACAAACAAAAGAACCCAAAGGTATAAATGCCATATGGGATGTAGGATAAATAAGGTTAAGACCATGAAACTACTGAAAAACAGAATTTATGTTTACCTGATAAATTACTTTCTCCAACGGTGTGTCCGGTCCACGGCGTCATCCTTACTTGTGGGATATTCTCTTCCCCAACAGGAAATGGCAAAGAGCCCAGCAAAGCTGGTCACATGATCCCTCCTAGGCTCCGCCTTCCCCAGTCATTCGACCGACGTAAAGGAGGAATATTTGCATAGGAGAAACCATATGATACCGTGGTGACTGTAGTTAAAGAAAATAAATTATCAGACCTGATTAAAAAACCAGGGCGGGCCGTGGACCGGACACACCGTTGGAGAAAGTAATTTATCAGGTAAACATAAATTCTGTTTTCTCCAACATAGGTGTGTCCGGTCCACGGCGTCATCCTTACTTGTGGGAACCAATACCAAAGCTTTAGGACACGGATGAAGGGAGGGAGCAAATCAGGTCACCTAAATGGAAGGCACCACGGCTTGCAAAACCTTTCTCCCAAAAATAGCCTCAGAAGAAGCAAAAGTATCAAACTTGTAAAATTTGGTAAAAGTGTGCAGTGAAGACCAAGTCGCTGCCCTACATATCTGATCAACAGAAGCCTCGTTCTTGAAGGCCCATGTGGAAGCCACAGCCCTAGTGGAATGAGCTGTGATTCTTTCAGGAGGCTGCCGTCCGGCAGTCTCATAAGCCAATCTGATGATGCTTTTAATCCAAAAAGAGAGAGAGGTAGAAGTTGCTTTTTGACCTCTCCTTTTACAAGAATAAACAACAAACAAGGAAGATGTTTGTCTAAAATCCTTTGTAGCATCTAAATAGAATTTTAGAGCGCGAACAACATCCAAATTGTGCAACAAACGTTCCTTCTTTGAAACTGGATTCGGACACAAAGAAGGCACGACTATCTCCTGGTTAATGTTTTTGTTAGAAACAACTTTCGGAAGAAAACCAGGTTTAGTACGTAAAACCACCTTATCTGCATGGAACACCAGATAAGGAGGAGAACACTGCAGAGCAGATAATTCTGAAACTCTTCTAGCAGAAGAAATTGCAACCAAAAACAAAACTTTCCAAGATAATAACTTAATATCAACGGAATGTAAGGGTTCAAACGGAACCCCCTGAAGAACTGAAAGAACTAAGTTGAGACTCCAAGGAGGAGTCAAAGGTTTGTAAACAGGCTTGATTCTAACCAGAGCCTGAACAAAGGCTTGAACATCTGGCACTAAAAAACTCTAAGCCATCTCCGTGGAGATGTTGCCTGTACAACGGCAAAGAGAATGACTGGGGAAGGCGGAGCCTAGGAGGGATCATGTGACCAGCTTTGCTGGGCTCTTTGCCATTTCCTGTTGGGGAAGAGAATATCCCACAAGTAAGGATGACGCCGTGGACCGGACACACCTATGTTGGAGAAACTATATAAGCAACTAAAGGAAATAAATTAATTCAAAGGTAGAAATCTATATAAACAAAAAAAAACCCTAAATGTTCAAAATGTCGATTATCTAATTGAGAAGTAGATATAGTAATCTTCTGTTTGGTGTACTATTAATGGTATAATTTATGTCCTGGTGTAATTATATGTTTTTATGGTTCCCCTTTTTGGAGAAAGTGGATTAACAGAAATAGATCAATGTGGTTATCCTAATAATGTGTTATGTACATAGACATATG
Organism: Bombina bombina; assembly: GCF_027579735.1. Taxonomy (NCBI): domain Eukaryota; kingdom Metazoa; phylum Chordata; class Amphibia; order Anura; family Bombinatoridae; genus Bombina; species Bombina bombina. The sequence goes on from NC_069502.1 coordinate 1,069,237,210, forward strand.
AAAATATATTGCTAATATAAAAAATACTATATCTATCTGTATGACAAATGAACATTTATTGCTGCCCTATTATAAATGACAAAGTTCTTTGCCTTTTGTTCATTGAACCTCATTATTCCATATCCTCTCTGTTTTTATTTTAAATTGTACATAGTATACATAGTTTTTAAAGTCACCAAGAGAAAAGTGGACCGTTTTGCTCTTACATATGTTAACGATTCTATATACTACTTTGTTGTATACCTTGTTAAATAGAATTGTGGATATAATGTTGCGATAAACATTGAAAAAGTTAAATTATGCAGATAGAAAATTCACCTAGCAACAACTGAGCAGTAACATTGTTTCCCTACTATTGGTTAAAATATTAACTGAAACGAGGCTTCCGTTTTTTTGTAAATGGTCGTCACGTGACTAGAGGGGTGTTTAAAGGTTGGCGGTTTAGCTTACTCTGTAAGTCACTATTGAGAACGCTTCGATGAAACGCGTCTAGTGACGTAACAGTGGGAGTCTGAGGTATTTACTAAAGTACACAGTACAACTATTAGAACTCGATCCAGGTCTGTACAATTTTGTTTGTTTTTTACAAAATACTTAATAAAAGTTACATTTTAACGATACAAACTGGATGGGACTTTTGTCTTTCTATAAGGGAGACTGTTTTTGTTGACCGTTATGAATCTGTATATACACGCCAAACTTTTGATTTTTTCCGTTGCCTGATTAACACTTGTATTAGTGAGATACAGGTGGTGATTTTTTGTTATCGTAAGCTGTGCTGATTTTAAGGGTTAAGCACTGGCGTGTTACATACGCTGCTGTACCAGAGAGCCCCTAGATTTTTTCAGTCATGACTATTGTCTACTCAGCTTTCAGATTCTTCCAAGTTTTCTGGAAGCCAGGGAATTCTTGGAACAAGTCCAAGCAGACTTCCTCTAAAACAGCATATTGTGCAGCTCTTAATACAGAGATTTCTCTGTTAGGGGACAGATTAAGCCTATGGGACTGGACTGGTGCAGATCTGTTCGGGTTCCCTGGGAACTATTATAGTATCAGAGGGTTACAGAATAGGTTTTTAAATCAGGAAGTTTTAAAGGCTGGTGCCTTTTTTTGAAGGTGTTGGCGGAACAAGGCCTAGGCTAATATTCCATTCTTTTTATAGTGCCAAAGTAGGTATGCAAGTTCAATCCACTTACCTAACTGACTACCGACTGTCACCTCACCATGATCAGCATGTCATATCCTCATCCTGACTGTAGTTACACAGCTGCTCTTCCTGGAGGTCATTTGGAAACGGCTGTTCATATATATAGCTTTCTTTTGAGGTACAAGCCTTAGATATAATCAGCAGTTCCTTAATTTGGGACTGATTGAACCAGATATTCACAAAGACATTTTTACATATCCTTTATGCACTAACACACTGTTTTTGGATTACATTCGATATTAGTTTTTAGATGCTACCCAATGTTTCCACTGTAATTATACTCAATTTTTATACAGCTGCCACTGAGTAAATAAGAGAAGACTTAAATCTGTGAATCTCACTACTACTGACACGTAGATACCATTTGATTACTACACAATTTATTTATCAGATACAATAATTTACTGAAAACAGTGGTTTGCTCATATGTTCTTGCATTGACAGCACTCTCAGCCTTGCAGAGCTAATGTTCATGTTTATTAAGAACTTTGTTTAGTTCTTAGTTAAACCTATAGGTTGTATATAAAATTAATTCCTCTGGGCAGTATATTTGGGGTTCATCCATAAAATAGTTATGTAACCCTAACTATATGTTTATAACTATATGTATTGTACTTTAACAAACTCCAAATTCAAATAAGTGCAATGGGACATGCATATAAGTACCAAATCTGCAAATATAATCATTATGTAGATTTGTATTGGAGTATAGCTTTGTATTACCAGTACAAATGATTAAACCTCTGCGTATGTATAGTGGTGCTTTCCTACTTTCTTTTTCTGTTACACAACAGAGATTCTGTTTTTAACAGGATAGTTTTATGCACAACATTTTCCAATTCATGCACTTTTATGCATGCTTTGTGGTTGGGTTACTACTGAACTCATTAATATCATGTACTTTGGTTATCTCATTTTTAGTAGTATAGAGTCTGTTTTTTGTCACACCATGCAAATTACTTTTATCTCAGATATTAAATTGTATGTTCAGCTACATGCAGACATGGATCTATAAAAATATTTTAGTACTTACATCGTCTTAATACGCACTGTCAAGCTTAGTGTTAACATACCAAGTTTCACAAATAAAGAATCTAGAGTTTGATTAGACCTGAGGATGCTGTTTTCCTCTTTACAGTTATCGTTTATATGTGTGTTTAAACATTTTTTTATATTATACAGAGAGCTTATGAAGCAAAGTTTTTCCTCAGCCCTTCTGTGCTTATAGGACAAAGCAAAGGCTGCAAACCAGGTATCATACACTCATTTACGGATGAAGGTGTGATATGGTGCTATACTCTGTATTTCACTTAGAATTCTTGAGTATACATAGAAAATGTGGACGGTAAGCCCTAATGCTCAGAAAGCTTTTTCAGTGTCTTACCAGATTACGATTTTCCTTATGACTATCTCAAAAGTACTATCTTTCCTTGCTATATAACATTTATGCATCCTTTTTGCTTTCCTTTTTATTTTCTGTGCTCTTATCAGCACTCGCTTGGGCCAGGGCGCCATCTGGAGATCTCGAGGGATGCAAGGAGTTTTGTTCCCCCTGCTGGCGAGGTTACCACTCAACCTTCTGGAACTCCAAGCATTCCTTAGAGCTCTTCAGACCATGGTCCCTTCTCAGCCAAAACCCATCTCCATTTCTGATCAGACATTTCAGCGGTTTTAAAAATCAACTGTCAAGGGGGGACTCGCGTCTCCCTCTTCATGTAATTAGTGTCTTTCATCCTGTTTTGAAGAGAGAAATAAAGCTGTTTTCTATCATATTCAAGGAGTGAACAATTTGGAAGCAGGTTCCCTGAGAAAGATGATCCAGAGACAACCACCAATGAAGAGAGTCCCTTGTCTCCTTCTCCATGACTATTCGAGGAGACAAGTCCACATAATCTCCATTCCATTGTCTGAGCATGTTCAGCTGTAGAGGTCTGAGATGGAACCGAGCAAACGGGATGATGTCCATCGCCGCCACCATCAGTCCGATTACCTCCATACACTGGGCCACTGACGAATTCGGAGTGGTTTGGAGTATTCGACAGGTATCTATAATCTTTAATTTCCTGACTTCTGTCAGAAAAATCTTCATTTGAACAGAATCTATTAAAGTTTCCAAGAAGGTCACCCTTGTCTTTGGAACTAAAGAACTCTTTTCCAAATTCACCTTCCACCAGTGGGACCTCAGGAAAGCTATGACAATGTCGGTATGAGACTTTGCTTTATGGTAAGACGGCGCCTGGATTAGGATATCGTCCATGTAAGGTGCTACCGCAATTCCCTGTGGTCTTAGGACTGCCAAAAGAGAACCCAGAACCTTTGTGAAAATTCTGGTTGCCGTGGCCAACCCGAAAGGAAGAGCCACAATCATCTAAAGTTGTTAATACCTCCCTGAGTAACAGACGGAGGTGTTCTAACTTAAACCTAAAAGAAACCACATCCGAATCTGTAAAAGGTGCTGAACTTCCAGAATCAGAAAGTTCACCTTCTGATAAAGACTCTGAACCCTCTAACTCATGTTCCTGAGAGGGTAAATTTGAAATTGATACCAAGGTATCAGCATCTTTACTGACCTCATGGTCACTCCTTTTACGTCTGCCTTGAAACATAGGAAAGGCAGACAATGTATCAGAAATAGAAGAAACAACCTTAGCTATGTCCATTAAAGAAATAGTTGGAGCTAAAGTATTAGTACAGGGCACTGCTTGAGCGGGGCGAAATATCTTGGGACATTTGGGGAGACCACTGCGAAATACTCTGAATCTCATCTTGAGACCCCTGAGAAGCATCCGCCTTAGAAGAGGTTTGCCCATGAAAAATCCTTTCCTTGTAACTCAAGGCCCACTCAACACATGAGGGACAAAAAGGAATAGGGGGTTCAACCTGAGTACTCAAACACAAAGAGCAAAGAGCAGATTGATCAGCTCCTGTGTCCATCTCAACTCACATAAAAACAGAATTTATGTTTACCTGATAAATTACTTTCTCCAACGGTGTGTCCGGTCCACGGCGTCATCCTTACTTGTGGGATATTCTCTTCCCCAACAGGAAATGGCAAAGAGCCCAGCAAAGCTGGTCACATGATCCCTCCTAGGCTCCGCCTACCCCAGTCATTCGACCGACGTTAAGGAGGAATATTTGCATAGGAGAAACCATATGTTACCGTGGTGACTGTAGTTAAAGAAAATAAATTATCAGACCTGATTAAAAAAACCAGGGCGGGCCGTGGACCGGACACACCGTTGGAGAAAGTAATTTATCAGGTAAACATAAATTCTGTTTTCTCCAACATAGGTGTGTCCGGTCCACGGCGTCATCCTTACTTGTGGGAACCAATACCAAAGCTTTAGGACACGGATGAAGGGAGGGAGCAAATCAGGTCACCTAAATGGAAGGCACCACGGCTTGCAAAACCTTTCTCCCAAAAATAGCCTCAGAAGAAGCAAAAGTATCAAATTTGTAAAATTTAGAAAAAGTGTGCAGTGAAGACCAAGTCGCTGCCTTACATATCTGATCAACAGAAGCCTCGTTCTTGAAGGCCCATGTGGAAGCCACAGCCCTAGTGGAGTGAGCTGTGATTCTTTCAGGAGGCTGCCGTCCGGCAGTCTCATAAGCCAATCGGATAATGCTTTTAATCCAGAAGGAGAGAGAGGTAGAAGTTGCTTTTTGACCTCTCCGTTTACCAGAATAAACAACAAAGACAAAGTTTGTCTGAAATCCTTAGTAGCTGCTAAGTAAAATTTGAGAGCACGAACTACATCCAAGTTGTGCAACAAACGTTCCTTCTTTGAAACTGGATTAGGACACAAAGAAGGCACAACTATCTCCTGGTTAATGTTTTTGTTAGAAACAACTTTTGGAAGAAAACCAGGTTTAGTACGCAAAACCACCTTATCTGCATGGAACACCAGATAAGGAGAAGAACACTGCAGAGCAGATAATTCTGAAACTCTTCTAGCAGAAGAAATTGCAACCAAAAACAAAAGATAATAACTTAATATCAACGGAATGTAAGGGTTCAAACGGAACCCCCTGAAGAACTGAAAGAACTAGGTTGAGACTCCAAGGAGGAGTCAAAATTTTGTAAACAGGCTTGATTCTAACCAGAGCCTGAACAAAGGCTAGAACATCTGGCACAGCTGCCAGCTTTTTGTGAAGTAACACAGACAAGGCAGAAATCTGTTCCATCAAGGAACTTGCAGATAATCCTTTTTCCAATCCTTCTCGAAGGAAGGATAGACTCTTAGGAATCTTAACCTTGTCCCAAGGGAATCCTGCAGATTCACACCAACAGATATACCAAATTATGTGGTAATTTTTCTGGTTACAGGCTTTCAGGCCTGAACAAGAGTATTAATAACAGAATCTGAGAACCCTCGCTTTGATAAGATCAAGCGTTCAATCTCCAAGCAGTCAGCTGGAGTGGGTCGAACGGACCTAGAACAAGAAGGTCTCTCAAAGGTAGCTTCCATGGTGGAGCCGATGACATATTCACCAGATCTGCATACCAAGTCCTGCGTGGCCACGCAGGAGCTATCAAAATCACCGACGCCCTCTCCTGATTGATCCTGGCTACCAGCCTGGGGATGAGAGGAAACGGCGGGAACACATAAGCTAGTTTGAAGGTCCAAGGTGCTACTAGTGCATCCACTAGAGCCGCCTTGGGATCCCTGGATCTGTACCCGTAGTAAGGAACTCTGAAGTTCTGACGAGAGGCCATCAGATCCATGTCTGGAATGCCCCACGGTTGAGTGACTTGGGCAAAGATTTCCGGATGGAGTTCCCACTCCCCCGGATGCAATGTCTGACGACTCAGAAAATCCGCTTCCCAATTTTCCACTCCTGGGATGTGGATAGCAGACAGGTGGCAGGAGTGAGACTCCGCCCATAGAATGATTTTGGTCACTTCTTCCATCGCTAGGGAACTCCTTGTTCCCCCCTGATGGTTGATGTATGAACTTGGCCCTCGCTAGCTGAGGCCAAGCTTTGAGAGCATTGAATATCGCTCTCAGTTCCAGAATATTTATCGGTAGAAGAGATTCTACCCGAGACCAAAGACCCTGAGCTTTCAGGGATCCCCAGACCGCGCCCCAGCCCATCAGACTGGCGTCGGTCGTGACAATGACCCACTCTGGTCTGCGGAAGGTCATCCCTTGTGACAGGTTGTCCAGGGACAGCCACCAACGGAGTGAGTCTCTGGTCCTCTGATTTACTTGTATCTTCGGAGACAAGTCTGAATAGTCCCCATTCCACTGACTGAGCATGAACAGTTGTAATGGTCTTAGATGAATGCGCACAAAAGGAACTATGTCCATTGCCGCTACCATCAAACCTATCACTTCCATGCACTGCGCTATGGAAGGAAGAGGAACGGAATGAAGTATCCGACAAGAGTCTAGAAGTTTTGTTTTTCTGGCTTCTGTCAGAAAAATCCTCATTTCTAAGGAGTCTATTATAGTTCCCAAGAAGGGAACCCTCGTTGACGGAGATAGAGAACTCTTTTCCACGTTCACTTTCCATCCGTGAGATCTGAGAAAGGCCAGGACAATGTCCGTGTGAGCCTTTACTTGAGGAAGGGACGACGCTCGAATCAGAATGTCGTCCAAGTAAGGTACTACAGCAATGCCCCTTGGTCTTAGCACCGCCAGAAGGGACCCTAGTACCTATGAGAAAATCCTAGGAGCAGTGGCTAATCCGAAAGAAAATGCCACGAACTGGAAATGCTTGTCCAGGAATGCAAACCTTAGGAACCGATGATGTTCCTTGTGGATAGGAATATGTAGATACGCATCCTTGAAATCCACCTTGGTCATGAATTGACCTTCCTGGATGGAAGGAAGAAGTGTTCGAATGGTTTCCATCTTGAACGATGGAACCTTGAGAAACTTGTTCAAGATCTTGAGATCTAAGATTGGTCTGAACGTTCCCTCTTTTTTGGGAACTATGAACAGATTGGAGTAGAACCCCATCCCTTGTTCTCCTAATGGAACAGGATGAATCACTCCCATTTTTAGCAGGTCTTCTACCCAATGTAAGAATGCCTGTCTTCTTATGTGGTCTGAAGACAACTGAGACCTGTGGAACCTCCCCCTTGGAGGAAGCCCCTTGAACTCCAGAGAATAACCTTGGGAGACTATTTCTAGCGCCCAAGGATCCAGAACATCTCTTTCCCAAGCCTGAGCGAAGAGAGAGAGTCTGCCCCCCACCAGATCCGGTCCCGGATCGGGGGCCCGCATTTCATGCTGTCTTGGTAGCAGTGGCAGGTTTCCTGGCCTGCTTTCCTTTGCTCCAGCCTTGCATAGGTCTCCAGGCTGGATTGGCTTGAGAAGTATTACCTTCCTGCTTAGAGGACGTAGCCCTTGGGGCTGATCCGTTTCTGCGAAAGGGACGAAACTTAGGTTTATTTTTGGTCTTGAAAAGACCTATCCTGAGGAAGGGCGTGGCCCTTGCCCCCAGTGATATCAGAGATAATCTCTTTCAAGTCAGGGCCAAAGAGTGTTTTCCCCTTGAAAGGAATGTCAAGCAATTTGTTCTTGGAAGACGCATCCGCTGCCCAAGATTTTAACCAAAGCGCTCTGCGCCACAATAGCAAACCCAGAATTTTTTCGCCGCTACCTAGCCAATTGCAAGGTGGCGTCTAGGGTGAAAGAATTAGCCAATTTAAGAGCACGAATTCTGTCCATAATCTCCTCATAAGAAGAAGAATTACTAATAATCGCCTTTCCTAGCTCATCAAACTAGAAACACGCGGCTGCAGTGACAGGGACAATGCATGCAATTGGTTGTAGAAGGGAACCTTGCTGAACAAACATCTTTAGCAGACCTTCTAATTTTTTATCCATAGGATCTTGGAAAGCACAACTATCTTCTATGGGTATAGTGGCGCGCTTGTGTAGAGTAGAAACCGCCCCCTCGACCTTGGGGACTGTCTGCCATCAGTCCTTTCTGGGGTCGACTATAGGAAAACAATTTTATAAATATGGGGGGAGGTACTAAAGGTATACCGGGCCTGTCCCATTCTTTACTAACAATGTACGCCACCCGCTTGGATATAGGAAAAGCTTCGGGGGGCCCCGGGGCCTCTAAGAACTTTTCCATTTTACATAGTGGTTCTGGAATGACCAGATAATCACAATCATCCAAATTGGATAACACCTCCTTAAGCAGAGCGCGGAGATGTTCCAACTTAAATTTAAAAGTAATCACATCAGGTTCAGCTTGTTGAGAAATGTTTCCTGAATCTGAAATTTCTCCCTCAGACAAAACCTCCCTGGCCCCCTCAGACTGGTGTAGGGGCCCTTCAGAAACCATATCATCAGCGTTCTCATGCTCTACAGAATTTTCTAAAACAGAGCAGTCGCGCTTTCGCTGATAAGTGGGCATATTGGCTAAAATGTTTTTGATAGAATTATCCATTACAGCCGTTAAATGTTGCATAGTAAGGAGTATTGGCGCACTAGATGTACTAGGGGCCTCCTGTATGGGCAAGACTGGTGTAGACGAAGGAGGGGATGATGCAGTACCATGCTTACTCCCCTCACTTGAGGAATCATCTTGGGCATCATTTTTACTAAATTTTTTTATGACATAAAATACATATAGTTAAATGAGAAGGAACCTTGGTTTCCCCACAGTCAGAACACAATCTATCTGGTAGTTCAGACATGTTAAACAGGCATAAACTTGATAACAAAGCACAAAAAACGTTTTAAAATAAAACCGTTACTGTCACTTTAAATTTTAAACTAAACACACTTTATTATTGCAATTGCGAAAAAGTATGAAGGAATTGTTCAAAATTCACCAAAATTTCACAACAGTGTCTTAAAGCCTTAAAAGTATTGCACACCAAATTTGGAAGCTTTAACCCTTAAAATAACGGAACCGGAGCCGTTTTTATATTTAACCCCTTTACAGTCCCTGGAATCTGCTTTGCTGAGACCCAACCAAGCCCAAAGGGGAATACGATACCAAATGATGCCTTCAGAAAGACTTTTCTATGTATCAGAGCTCCACACACATGCAGCTGCATGCCATGCTGTCCTCAAAAACAAGTGCGCCATACCGGCGCGAAAATGAGGCTCTGACTATGATTAGGGAAAGCCCCTAAAGAATAAGGTGTCTAAAACAGTGCCTGCCGATATAATCATATCAAAATACCCAGAATAAATGATTCCTCAAGGCTAAATATGTGTTAATAATGAATCGATTTAGCCCAGAAAAAGTCTACAGTCTTAATAAGCCCTTGTGAAGCCCTTATTTACTATCTTAATAAACATGGCTTACCGGATCCCATAGGGAAAATGACAGCTTCCAGCATTACATCGTCTTGTTAGAATGTGTCATACCTCAAGCAGTAAGAGACTGCACACTGTTCCCCCAACTGAAGTTAATTGCTCTCAACAGTCCTGTGTGGAACAGCCATGGATTTTAGTTACGGTGCTAAAATCATTTTCCTCATACAAACAGAAATCTTCATCTCTTTTCTGTTTCTGAGTAAATAGTACATACCAGCACTATTTTAAAATAACAAACTCTTGATTGAATAATAAAAACTACAGTTAAACACTAAAAAACTCTAAGCCATCTCCGTGGAGATGTTGCCTGTACAACGGCAAAGAGAATGACTGGGGTAGGCGGAGCCTAGGAGGGATCATGTGACCAGCTTTGCTGGGCTCTTTGCCATTTCCTGTTGGGGAAGAGAATATCCCACAAGTAAGGATGACGCCGTGGACCGGACACACCTATGTTGGAGAAACAAAACTTAAAAATAAAAACTTTCTTTTTTAAAATATATATATATGTGTATATATAGAAACATAGATATTGACGGCAGATAAGAGCCATAGGCCCAGCAAGTCTGCCCGACCTTACCTAACAGTATAAACTTATCTAGTTCGTAGGATAGCCTTATGCTTGTCCTTATGCGTATATATATATATATATATATATATATATATATATATATATATATATATATATATATATATATATATATATATATATATATATATATATGCGCAACTGTGTCTTGAAGACATAAATAAATGATACCCAGTAAGGTAAACTCCCAATAGGTAATGGTTTGAGATGTAAAGATTAACTTACGTTATAAAAATAACTCTCCTGTGCCTTTAAATTTTAAACCAAAAACATTTTTTCTGCCAATTTTATATTAGATAATAGCACGTAAAAGGTGCCTACCTGTTTATCTTCCCAAAAACAACCAGATTCTGATGTCGGATGAAACCGGAGAAAACGCAGGAATCACCGCTTGCAGAAAGCACTACAACCGCCTGACTGAAATGTGTAAACAGTAGACATACGGCAATAGAGCTCTATACGACTTCCATTTAGCCCGGACAGTAACAAGAATGAGGGAGCGTGCGAAAATAGGCCCCGCCCATCGTTGGCGTAAACCAAAAACGCATCCAGAACGGCATGGATGCCATAATAACAATACATGATTATTATAATAAAATGCAGTCTCCCATAAAAAGCCCTCAGTGCCTGTACATGCTGTCATGAGAAAAAAAAAACCTTATGTAGAGAAAAAAAAGGGGAGTATTGTCCCAGAGCTGCTTTGCAGCTTACCATGAGTGTAAAAAGTTAAGTGCCATAATCACTCTGCCTATTGTTCCAGAATGAATAAAAATATAATTTATGCTTACCTGATAAATTCATTTCTCCTGTAGTGTAGTCAGTCCACGGTCATCCATTACTTATGGGATTATATCTCCTCCCTAACAGGAAGTGCAAGAGGATCACCCAAGCAGAGCTGCTATATAGCTCCTCCCCTCTACGTCATATCCAGTCATTCGACCGAAACCATACGAGAAAGGAGAAACTATAGGGTGCAGTGGTGACTGGAGTTTAATTAAAATTTAGACCTGCCGTAAAAAACAGGGCGGGCCGTGGACTGACTACACTACAGGAGAAATGAATTTATCAGGTAAGCATAAATTAAATTTTCTCCTGTTAAGTGTAGTCAGTCCACGGGTCATCCATTAATTATGGGATACCAATACCAAAGCTAAAAGTACACGGATGACGGGAGGGACAGGCAGGATCATTACACGGAAGGAACCACTGCCTGTAGAACCTCTCTCCCAAAAACAGCCTCCGAAGAAGCAAAAGTGTCAAATTTGTAAAATTTTGAAAAAGTGTGAAGTGAAGACCAAGTTACAGCCTTGCAAATCTGTTCAACAGAGGCCTCATTCTTAAAGGCCCAAGTGGAAGCCACAGCTCTAGTAGAATGAGCTGTAATCCTTTCAGGAGGCTGCTGTCCAGCAGTCTCATAGGCTAAACGTATTATGCTACAAAGCCAAAAAGAGAGAGAGGTTTTTGACCTCTCCTCTGTCCAGAATAAACGACAAACAGGGAAGAAGTTTGACGAAAATCTTTAGTTGCCTGCAAATAAAATTTCAGGGCACGGACGACGTCCAGATTGTGCAAAAGTCGTTCCTTCTTTGAAGAAGGGTTAGGGCACAATGATGGAACAACAATCTCTTGATTGATATTCTTGTTAGTGACTACCTTAGGTAAGAACCCAGGTTTAGTACGCAGAACTACCTTGTCTGAATGAAAAATCAGATAAGGCGAATCACAATGTAAGGCCGATAACTCAGAGACTCTTCGAGCCGAGGAAATAGCCATTAAAAACAGAACTTTCCAAGATAACAGCTTGATATCGATGGAATGAAGGGGTTCAAACGGAACACCTTGCAGAACGTTAAGAACTAAGTTTAAGATCCACGGCGGAGCAACAGTCTTAAACACAGGCTTAATCCTAGTCAAAGCCTGACAAAAAGCCTGAACGTCTGGAACTTCTGCCAGACGTTTGTGTAAAGGATAGACAGAGCTGAAATCTGTCCCTTTAACGAACTAGCAGATAAACCCTTTTCTAAACCTTCTTGTAGAAAAGACAATATCCTAGGAATCCTAACCTTACTCCATGAGTAACTCTTGGATTCGCACCAATATAAGTATTTACGCCATATTTTATGGTAAATTTTCCTGGTAACAGGTTTCCTAGCCTGTATTAAGGTATCAATCACTGACTCCGAGAATCACCGCTTTGATAGAATCAAGCGTTCAATCTCCATGCAGTCAGCCTCAGAGAAATTAGATTTGGATGTTTGAAAGGACCCTGAATCAGAAGGTCCTGTCTCAGAGGCAGAGACCATGGTGGACAGGACGACATGTCCACTAGATCTGCATACCAGGTCCTGCGTGGCCACGCAGGCGCTATTAGAATCACAGATGCTCTCTCCTGTTTGATCCTGGCAAGGAAGCATCGGGAAAGGTGGAAACACATAAGCCATGTTGAAGACCCAAGGTGCTGTCAGAGCATCTATCAGTACCGCTCCCGGGTCCCTGGACCTGGATCCGTAACAAGGAAGCTTCGCGTTCTGGCGAGACGCCATGAGATCCAGATCTGGTTTGCCCCAAAGATGAAGCAGTTGGGCAAACACCTCCGGATGAAGTTCCCACTCCCCCGGATGAAAGGTCTGGCGACTTAGAAAATCCGCCTCCCAGTTCTCCACGCCTGGGATGTGGATCGCTGACAGGTGGCAAGAGTGAGACTCTGCCCAGCGAATTATCTTTGAGACTTCCATCATCGCTAGGGAACTCCTTGTTCCTCCTTGATGGTTGATGTAAGCCACAGTCGTGATGTTGTCCGACTGAATCCTGATGAACCTCAGAGTTGCTAACTGAGGCCAAGCCAGAAGAGCATTGAAAATTGCTCTTAATTCCAGAATGTTTATTGGAAGGAGTCTCTCCTCCTGAGTCCATGATCCCTGAGCCTTCAGGGAATTCCAGACTGCGCCCCAACCTAGAAGGCTGGTGTCCGTTGTTACAATCGTCCAATCTGGCCTGCGGAAGGGCATCCCCTTGGACAGATGTGGCCGAGAAAGCCACCATAGAAGAGAATCTCTGGTCTCTTGATCCAGATTTAGCAGAGGGGACAAATCTGAGTAATCCCCATTCCACTGACTTAGCATGCACAATTGCAGCGGTCTGAGATGCAGGCGCGCAAATGGTACTATGTCCATTGCCGCTACCATTAAGCCGATTACCTCCATGCACTGAGCCACTGACGGGTGTTGAATGGAATGAAGGACACGGCAAGCATTTAGAAGTTTTGATAACCTGTCCTCCGTCAGGTAAATTTTCATTTCTACAGAATCTATAAGAGTCCCTAGAAAGGGAACTCTTGTGAGTGGCAATAAAGAACTCTTTTCTACGTTCACCTTCCACCCATGCGACCTTAGAAATGCCAGAACTAACTCTGTATGAGACTTGGCAGTTTGGAAACTTGACGCTTGTATCAGAATGTCGTCTAGGTACGGAGCTACCGCTATGCCTCGCGGTCTTAGTACCGCCAGAAGAGAGCCCAGAACCTTTGTAAAGATTCTTGGAGCCGTAGCTAACCCGAAGGGAAGAGCTACAAACTGGTAATGCCTGTTTAGGAAGGCAAATCTTAGATACCGGTAATGATCCTTGTGAATCGGTATGTGAAGGTAGGCATCCTTTAAATCCACTGTGGTCATGTACTGACCCTCTTGGATCATGGGTAAGATGGTTCGAATAGTTTCCATTTTGAACGATGGAACTCTTAGGAATTTGTTTAGGATCTTTAAGTCCAAGATTGGTCTGAAGGTTCCCTCTTTTTTGGGAACCACAAACAGATTTGAATAGAATCCTTGCCCGTGTTCCGACCGCGGAACTGGGTGGATCACTCCCATTAGTAAGAGGTCTTGTACACAGCGTAGAAACGCCTCTTTCTTTATCTGGTTTGCTGATAACCTTGAAAGATGAAATCTCCCTTGTGGAGGAGAAGCTTTGAAGTCCAGAAGATATCCCTGAGATATGATCTCCAACGCCCAGGGATCCTGGACATCTCTTGCCCAAGCCTGGGCGAAGAGAGAAAGTCTGCCCCCCACTAGATCCGTTTCCGGATCGGGGGCCCTCACTTCATGCTGTCTTAGGGGCAGCAGCAGGTTTTCTGGCCTGCTTGCCCTTGTTCCAGGACTGGTTAGGTTTCCAGCCCTGTCTGTAGCGAGCAACAGTTCCTTCCTGTCTTGGAGCGGAGGAAGTTGATGCTGCTCCTGCCTTGAAGTTACGAAAGGCACGAAAATTAGACTGTTTAGCCTTTGGTTTGGCCCTGTCTTGAGGCAGGGCATGGCCCTTACCTCCAGTAATGTCAGCGATAATTTCTTTCAAGCCGGGCCCGAATAATGTCTGCCCAATTTAGAAGTCACATCAGCTGACCAGGATTTAAGCCACAGCGCTCTACGCGCTTGAATAGCGAATCCGGAGTTCTTAGCCGTAAGTTTGGTTAAGTGTACTACGGCATCAGAAATAAATGAATTAGCTAGCTTAAGCGCTTTAAGCTTGTTCATAATCTCATCCAATGGAGCTGTGCTAAGGGTCTCTTCCAGAGACTCAAACCAGAATGCCGCCGCAGCAGTGACAGGCGCGATGCATGCAAGGGGTTGTAATATAAAACCTTGCTGAACAAACATTTTCTTAAGGTAACCCTCTAACTTTTTATCCATTGGATCTGAAAAAGCACAGCTATCCTCCACCGGGATAGTGGTGCGCTTAGCCAGAGTAGAAACTGCTCCTTCCACCTTAGGGACCGTCTGCCATAGGTCCCGTGTGGTGGCGTCTATTGGAAACATTTTTCTAAATATAGGAGGGGGTGAAAAGGGCACACCGGGTCTATCCCACTCCTTGTTAACAATTTCTGTAAGCCTTTTAGGTATAGGAAAAACGTCAGTACACGCCGGTACCGCAAAATATTTATCCAGCCTACATACTTTCTCTGGAATTGCAACCGTGTTACAATCATTCAGAGCCGCTAATACCTCCCCTAGTAATACACGGAGGTTCTCAAGCTTAAATTTAAAATTTGAAATGTCTGAATCCAGTTTACTTGGATCAGATCCATCACCCACAGAATGAAGCTCTCCGTCCTCATGTTCTGCAAATTGTGACGCAGTATCAGACATGGCTCTACTATTATCAGCGCACTCTGTTCTTACCCCAGAGTGATCGCGTTTACCTCTTAATTCTGGCAATTTAGATAGTACTTCAGTCATAACATTAGCCATGTCTTGCAAAGTGATTTGTATGGGCCGCCCTGATGTACTTGGCGCCACAATATCACGCACCTCCTGAGCGGGAGGCGAAGGTACTGACACGTGAGGAGAGTTAGTCGGCATAACTTCCCCCTCGTTGTCTGGTGATATTTTTTTAACATATAAAGTTTGACTTTTATTCAAAGTAACATCTATACATTGAGTGCACAAATTTCTATTGGGCTCCACATTGGCCTTTAAACATAATGAACAAACAGATTAATTTGTGTCAGACATGTTTAAACAGACTAGCAATAACACTAGCAAGCTTGGAAAAAAAAACTTTTAAATAAATTTACAAGCTATATAAAAAAACGCTACTGCGCTTTTAAGAAAACATAAAAATGTGACACAGTTGAATTAACAATGAACCAAATATGTTAAAACAACCAAATTTTAACAGAAAATGTATAAAGTTAGCAGAGGATTGCACCCACCAGCAAAAGGATGATTAACCCCTTAATACCCAAAACGGATAACAGTTGAAATAATAAACGTGTTTATCACAGTCAAACACACTGTCACAGGTCTGCTGTGACTGATTACCTACCTCTAAACTAGTTTTGGAGACCCCTGGGCTCTGTAGAGACGTCCTGGATCATGGAGGAAGAAATAGGAAGACTGTGACTAAATCTTTACTGCGCAATAAAGCGCTAAAATAGGCCCCTCCCACTCATATTACAACAGTGGGGAAGCTCAGTAAACTGTTTTTATTCAGAAAAAAACGACAGCCATGTGGTAAAAATCATGCCCATAAAGTTTTATCACCAAGTACCTCAGAAAAAAAACGATTAACATGCCAGTAAACGTTTTAAAAATTGAAAATTATGAAGTGTTATTAATAAGCCTGCCGCTAGTCGCTTTCACTGCAGTGCAGGCTCAAATATTACTTTAATATTGACAGTATTTTCTTAGTGAAATTCCATTCCCCAGAAATACCTCAGAGTATACATACATACATATCAGCCTGATACCAGTCGCTACTACTGCATTTAAGGCTGCACTTACATTACATCGGTATTAGCAGTATTTTCTCAGTCAATTCCATTCCTTAGAAAATAATTTACTGCACATACCTCCTTGCAGGTGGGCCCTGCATGCTATCCCCTGTTCTGAAGTTACCTCACTCCTCAGAATGGCCGAGAACAGCAAGTGGATCTTAGTTACGACCGCTAAGATCATAGACAAACTCAGGTAGATGATTCTTCTAATGCTGCCTGAGAACAAACAACACACTCCGGTGCCGTTTAAAATAACAAACTTTTGATTGAAGAAATAAAAAACAGAATTTATGTTTACCTGATAAATTACTTTCTCCAACGGTGTGTCCGGTCCACGGCGTCATCCTTACTTGTGGGATATTCTCTTCCCCAACAGGAAATGGCAAAGAGCCCAGCAAAGCTGGTCACATGATCCCTCCTAGGCTCCGCCTACCCCAGTCATTCGACCGACGTTAAGGAGGAATATTTGCATAGGAGAAACCATATGATACCGTGGTGACTGTAGTTAAAGAAAATAAATTATCAGACCTGATTAAAAAACCAGGGCGGGCCGTGGACCGGACACACCGTTGGAGAAAGTAATTTATCAGGTAAACATAAATTCTGTTTTCTCCAACATAGGTGTGTCCGGTCCACGGCGTCATCCTTACTTGTGGGAACCAATACCAAAGCTTTAGGACACGGATGAAGGGAGGGAGCAAATCAGGTCACCTAAATGGAAGGCACCACGGCTTGCAAAACCTTTCTCCCAAAAATAGCCTCAGAAGAAGCAAAAGTATCAAACTTGTAAAATTTGGTAAAAGTGTGCAGTGAAGACCAAGTCGCTGCCCTACATATCTGATCAACAGAAGCCTCGTTCTTGAAGGCCCATGTGGAAGCCACAGCCCTAGTGGAATGAGCTGTGATTCTTTCAGGAGGCTGCCGTCCGGCAGTCTCGTAAGCCAATCTGATGATGCTTTTAATCCAAAAAGAGAGAGAGGTAGAAGTTGCTTTTTGACCTCTCCTTTTACCAGAATAAACAACAAACAAGGAAGATGTTTGTCTAAAATCCTTTGTAGCATCTAAATAGAATTTTAGAGCGCGAACAACATCCAAATTGTGCAACAAACGTTCCTTCTTTGAAACTGGTTTCGGACACAAAGAAGGCACGACTATCTCCTGGTTAATGTTTTTGTTAGAAACAACTTTTGGAAGAAAACCAGGTTTAGTACGTAAAACCACCTTATCTGCATGGAACACCAGATAAGGAGGAGAACACTGCAGAGCAGATAATTCTGAAACTCTTCTAGCAGAAGAAATTGCAACCAAAAACAAAACTTTCCAAGATAATAACTTAATATCAACGGAATGTAAGGGTTCAAACGGAACCCCCTGAAGAACTGAAAGAACTAAGTTGAGACTCCAAGGAGGAGTCAAAGGTTTGTAAACAGGCTTGATTCTAACCAGAGCCTGAACAAAGGCTTGAACATCTGGCACAGCTGCCAGTTTTTTGTGAAGTAACACAGACAAGGCAGAAATCTGTCCCTTCAAGGAACTTGCAGATAAACCTTTCTCCAATCCTTCTTGAAGAAAGGATAGAATCTTAGGAATCTTTACCTTGTCCCAAGGGAATCCTTTAGATTCACACCAACAGATATATTTTTTCCATATTTTGTGGTAAATTTTTCTAGTTACAGGCTTTCTGGCCTGAACAAGAGTATCAATAACAGAATCTGAGAACCCTCGTTTTGATAAGATCAAGCGTTCAATCTCCAAGCAGTCAGCTGGAGTGAGACCAGATTCGGATGTTCGAACGGACCTTGAACAAGAAGGTCTCGTCTCAAAGGTAGCTTCCATGGTGGAGCCGATGACATATTCACCAGATCTGCATACCAAGTCCTGCGTGGCCACGCAGGAGCTATCAAGATCACCGACGCCCTCTCCTGATTGATCCTGGCTACCAGCCTGGGGATGAGAGGAAACGGCGGGAATACATAAGCTAGTTTGAAGGTCCAAGGTGCTACTAGTGCATCTACTAGAGTCGCCTTGGGATCCCTGGATCTGGACCCGTAGCAAGGAACCTTGAAGTTCTGACGAGAGGCCATCAGATCCATGTCTGGAATGCCCCACAGTTGAGTAATTTGGGCAAAGATTTCCGGATGGAGTTCCCACTCCCCCGGATGTAATGTCTGACGACTCAGAAAATCCGCTTCCCAATTTTCCACTCCTGGGATGTGGATTGCAGACAGGTGGCAGGAGTGAGTCTCCGCCCATTGAATGATTTTGGTCACTTCTTCCATCGCCAGGGAACTCCTTGTTCCCCCCTGATGGTTGATGTACGCAACAGTCGTCATGTTGTCTGATTGAAACCGTATGAACTTGGCCTTTGCTAGCTGAGGCCAAGCCTTGAGAGCATTGAATATCGCTCTCAGTTCCAGAATATTTATCGGTAGAAGAGATTCTTCCCGAGACCAAAGACCCTGAGCTTTCAGGGATCCCCAGACCGCGCCCCAGCCCATCAGACTGGCGTCGGTCGTGACAATGACCCACTCTGGTCTGCGGAAGGTCATCCCTTGTGACAGGTTGTCCAGGGACAGCCACCAACGGAGTGAGTCTCTGGTCCTCTGATTTACTTGTATCTTCGGAGACAAGTCTGTATAGTCCCCATTCCACTGACTGAGCATGCACAGTTGTAATGGTCTTAGATGAATGCGCGCAAAAGGAACTATGTCCATTGCCGCTACCATCAAACCTATTACTTCCATGCACTGCGCTATGGAAGGAAGAGGAACGGAATGAAGTGTTTGACAAGAGTTTAGAAGTTTTGTTTTTCTGGCCTCTGTCAGAAAAATCCTCATTTCTAAGGAGTCTATTATTGTTCCCAAGAAGGGAACCCTTGTCGACGGAGATAGAGAACTCTTTTCCACGTTCACTTTCCATCCGTGAGATCTGAGAAAGGCCAGGACTATGTCCGTGTGAGCCTTTGCTTGAGGAAGGGACGACGCTTGAATCAGAATGTCGTCCAAGTAAGGTACTACTGCAATGCCCCTTGGTCTTAGCACCGCTAGAAGGGACCCTAGTACCTTTGTGAAAATCCTTGGAGCAGTGGCTAATCCGAAAGGAAGCGCCACGAACTGGTAATGCTTGTCCAGGAATGCGAACCTTAGGAACCGATGATGTTCCTTGTGGATAGGAATATGTAGATACGCATCCTTCAAATCCACCGTGGTCATGAATTGACCTTCCTGGATGGAAGGAAGAATTGTTCGAATGGTTTCCATTTTGAACGATGGAACCTTGAGAAACTTGTTTAAGATCTTGAGATCTAAGATTGGTCTGAACGTTCCCTCTTTTTTGGGAACTATGAACAGATTGGAGTAGAACCCCATCCCTTGTTCTCCTAATGGAACAGGATGAATCACTCCCATTTTTAACAGGTCTTCTACACAATGTAAGAATGCCTGTCTCTTTATGTGGTCTGAAGACAATTGAGACCTGTGGAACCTCCCCCTTGGGGGAAGCCCCTTGAATTCCAGAAGATAACCTTGGGAGACTATTTCTAGTGCCCAAGGATCCAGAACATCTCTTGCCCAAGCCTGAGCGAAGAGAGAGAGTCTGCCCCCCACCAGATCCGGTCCCGGATCGGGGGCCAACATTTCATGCTGTCTTGGTAGCAGTGGCAGGTTTCTTGGCCTGCTTTCCCTTGTTCCAGCCTTGCATTGGTCTCCAGGCTGGCTTGGCTTGAGAAGTATTACCCTCTTGCTTAGAGGACGTAGCACTTGGGGCTGGTCCGTTTCTACGAAAGGGACGAAAATTAGGTTTATTTTTGGCCTTGAAAGACCTATCCTGAGGAAGGGCGTGGCCCTTACCCCCAGTGATATCAGAGATAATCTCTTTCAAGTCAGGGCCAAACAGCGTTTTCCCCTTGAAAGGAATGTTAAGGAGTTTGTTCTTGGAAGACGCATCCGCTGACCAAGATTTCAACCAAAGCGCTCTACGCGCCACAATAGCAAACCCAGAATTCTTCGCCGCTAACCTAGCCAATTGCAAAGTGGCGTCTAGGGTGAAAGAATTAGCCAATTTGAGAGCACGGATTCTGTCCATAATCTCCTCATAAGGAGGAGAATCACTATCGATCGCCTTTACTAGCTCATCGAACCAGAAACACGCGGCTGTAGTGACAGGGACAATGCATGAAATTGGTTGTAGAAGGTAACCTTGTTGAACAAACATCTTTTTAAGCAAACCTAATTTTTTATCCATAGGATCTTTGAAAGCACAACTATCTTCTATGGGTATAGTGGTGCGTTTGTTTAAAGTAGAAACCGCTCCCTCGACCTTGGGGACAGTCTGCCATAAGTCCTTTCTAGGGTCGACCATAGGAAACAATTTTTTAAATATGGGGGGAGGGACGAAAGGTATACCGGGCCTTTCCCATTCTTTATTTACAATGTCCGCCACCCGCTTGGGTATAGGAAAAGCTTCTGGGAGCCCCGGGACCTCTAGGAACTTGTCCATTTTACATAGTTTCTCTGGGATGATCAAATTCTCACAATCATCCAGAGTGGATAATACCTCCTTAAGCAGAGCGCGGAGATGTTCCAACTTAAATTTAAATGTAATCACATCGGGTTCAGCTTGTTGAGAAATTTTCCCTGAATCTGAAATTTCTCCCTCAGACAAAACCTCCCTGGCCCCCTCAGACTGGTGTAGGGGCATTTCAGAACCATTATCATCAGCGTCCTCATGCTCTTCAGTATCTAAAACAGAGCAGTCGCGCTTACGCTGATAAGTGGGCATTTTGGCTAAAATGTTTTTGATAGAATTATCCATTACAGCCGTTAATTGTTGCATAGTAAGGAGTATTGGCGCGATAGATGTACTAGGGGCCTCCTGAGTGGGCAAGACTCGTGTAGACGAAGGAGGGAATGATGCAGTACCATGCTTACTCCCCTCACTTGAGGAATCATCTTGGGCATCATTTTCAGTGTCACATAAATCACATTTATTTAAATGAGAAGGAACCTTGGCTTCCCCACATTCAGAACACAGTCTATCTGGTAGTTCAGACATGTTAAACAGGCATAAACTTGCTAACAAAGTACAAAAAACGTTTTAAAATAAAACCGTTACTGTCACTTTAAATTTTAAACTGAACACACTTTATTACTGCAATTGCGAAAAAGTATGAAGGAATTGTTCAAAATTCACCAAAATTTCACCACAGTGTCTTAAAGCCTTAAAAGTATTGCACACCAAATTTGGAAGCTTTAACCCTTAAAATAACGGAACCGGAGCCGTTTTTATCTTTAACC
The DNA here is from genome assembly GCF_027579735.1 of Bombina bombina. Lineage (NCBI taxonomy): Eukaryota > Metazoa > Chordata > Amphibia > Anura > Bombinatoridae > Bombina > Bombina bombina. Next base: position 1,069,258,856 of record NC_069502.1, read on the forward strand.
CCTTTACAGTCCCTGGTATCTGCTTTGCTGAGACCCAACCAAGCCCAAAGGGGAATACGATACCAAATGACGCCTTCAGAAAGTCTTTTCTATGTATCAGAGCTCCTCACACATGCGACTGCATGTCATGCTTCTCAAAAACAAGTGCGCAATACCGGCGCGAAAATGAGGCTCTGCCTATGATTAGGGAAAGCCCCTAGAGAATAAGGTGTCTAAAACAGTGCCTGCCGATATTATTTAACAAAAATACCCAGATTAAATGATTCCTCAAGGCTAAATATGTGTAATATATGAATCGATTTAGCCCAGAAAATGTCTACAGTCTTAATAAGCCCTTGTGAAGCCCTTATTTACTGTCTGAATAAAAATGGCTTACCGGATCCCATAGGGAAAATGACAGCTTCCAGCATTACATCGTCTTGTTAGAATGTGTCATACCTCAAGCAGCAAAAGACTGCTCACTGTTCCCCCAACTGAAGTTAATTCCTCTCAACAGTCCTGTGTGGAACAGCCATGGATTTTAGTAACGGTTGCTAAAATCATTTTCCTCATACAAACAGAAATCTTCATCTCTTTTCTGTTTCAGAGTAAATAGTACATACCAGCACTATTTTAAAATAACAAACTCTTGATTGAATAATAAAAACTACAGTTAAACACTAAAAAACTCTAAGCCATCTCCGTGGAGATGTTGCCTGTACAACGGCAAAGAGAATGACTGGGGTAGGCGGAGCCTAGGAGGGATCATGTGACCAGCTTTGCTGGGCTCTTTGCCATTTCCTGTTGGGGAAGAGAATATCCCACAAGTAAGGATGACGCCGTGGACCGGACACACCTATGTTGGAGAAACTAAGTTTAACACACCACAGTCCTCTCACACGTCCTATCTTTAGTTAGGTGCAAGAGAATGACTGGATATGACGTAGAGGGGAGGAGCTATATAGCAGCTCTGCTTGGGTGATCCTCTTGCACTTCCTGTTAGGGAGGAGATATAATCCCATAAGTAATGGATGACCCGTGGACTGACTACACTTAACAGGAGAAAAGGAAATGTATTCATTGAATATCGCTCTTAACTCCAGAATATTGATTGGAAGTAGAGACTCTGATCGATTCCACACTCCCTGAGCCTTCAGGGAATTCCAGACTGCACCCCAACCTAGTAGGACTGGCATCCGTTGTCACTATCACCCATGAGGGCCTGCGGAAGCACGTCCCTTGAGACAGATGATCCTGCGACAACCACCAAAGAAGAGAGTCTCTTGTCTCCTGATCCAGATCTATCTGACAAATTTGCATAATCTCCATTCCACTGTCTGAGCGTAATCAGTTGTAGAGGTCTGAGATGAAAACAAGCAAACAGAATTATGTCCATTGCCTCCACCATCAATCCAATTACCTCCATGCACTGGGCCACTGAAGGCCGAGGATTGGACTGAAGGGCTCGGCATGTATTCAAAATCTTTAACTTCCTGACCTCCGTCAAGAAGATTTTCATAGATACAGAATATATTAGAGTTCCCAGGAAAGAAACCTTTGTCTGTGGAATTAGTGAACTCTTTTCTACGTTCACCTTCCACCCGTGAGTCTTTAGAAAGGACAGAACCATGTCGGTATGCGACTTTGTCAGTTGGTAAGACGCCACCTGGATTAGTATATCGTCCAGACAAGGCGCCACTGCAATGCCCTGTGGTCTGAGAACCGCCAGCAGAGACCCTAGAACCTTTGTGAAGATCCTGGGTGCCGTGGCCAGCCCAAAGGGTAGAGCCACAAACTGAAAATGTTTGTCTAGAAAGGCAAATCTTAGGAACTGGTGATGGTCCTTGTGGATAGGGATATGAAGGTATGCATCCTTCAAGTCCACGGTAGTCATATATTGACCCTCCTGGATCAATGGAAGAATTGTCCGAATAGTCTCCATCTTAAAGGCATGGGACTCTGAGAAACTTGTTTAGACTTTTGAGATCTAAAATGGGTCGAAATGATCCCTCTTTTTTGGGAACCACAAAAAGATTTGAGTAAAACCCCTGCCCCTGTATTGGAATGGGACGAATTACTCCCATAGTAGAGAGGTCTTTTATGCAACGTAAGAACGCCTCTCTTTTTATCTGGTTTACAGACAATCGTAAAAGAAGGAACCTTCCCCTTGGGAGGGAATTTTCGAATTCCAGTTGATATCCTTGAGACACGATTTCCAGTGTCCAAGGATCCTGAAAGCCTGCCCCCTACTAGATCCGGTCCCGGATCAGGGGCCGCCCCTTCATGCTGTCTTGGGAGCAGCAGCAGACTTCTTGGGTTGCTTACCCTTGGTCCAAGCCTGGTTGGGTCTCCAGATGGACTTAGCTTGTGCAAAGTTCCCATCCTGTTTAGAAGCTTGTATTTAGAGGACACATCCGCAGACCAAGACTTTAACCACAAGGTTCTGCGCGCTAGAATGGCAAAACCTGCATTCTTAGCCGCTAACTTAGCGATCTGAAGAGCGGCATCAGTGACAAAGGAATTAGCCCATTTTAGGGCCTTAATCCTATCCATTATTTCCTCTAAGGAAGTCTCAGTCTTCAGAGATTCTTCCAAAGCATCAAACCAAAAGGCAGCCGCAGTTGTAACTGGTACAATACAGGTCGTCGGTTGTAAAAAAAAACCTTGATGAACAAATAGCTTTTTTAGAAGACCCTCCAATTTTTTATCCATAGGGTCTTTGAAAGCACAACTGTCCTCAATCGGAATAGTTGTACGCTTAGCTAGAGTAGAAATAGCACCCTCCACCTTAGGGACTGTCTGCCAAGAATCCCGCACAGTGTCAGCTATAGGGTACATCTTCTTGAACATAGAGGAAGGGGAGAACGGGATACCCGGTCTTTCCCATTCCTTGGTGACAATCTCCGAAATTCTTTTAGGAACCGGAAAGGTATCTGAGTAAGTAGGGACTTCCAGATAACTGTCCATCTTATACAATTTTTCTGGACGGACCACAATAGAGAGTCACAATCATCCAGAGTCAATAGAAGTAACAGGCGGAGGTGTTCCAAATTAAATCTAAAGGACATGACGTCCGAATCTGTTTGGGGCAAAGCACTACCTGAGTCAGACAGCTCCCCTTCAGACAAAATCTCCGTACCCTCCACTTCAGAGGTCTGGGAGGGTAAATCAGAGATAGTCATCAAAGCATCAGAAACTACAGGGATACCCTGCAATTCTGTCCTGCTACGTTTGCCTTGTAACCCTGGTAACAGACAAAACCTCTGTAAGGGTAGATGACATAACTGTAGCCATATCCTGCAAAGTAAAAGAAACAGACGCAGATGGCGCAGCTTGAGCTGGTGTTAAAGGCTGTGACGCTTGGGGAGAAGATTGCGGAAAATCCTGAATCTCATTGGATAGAGAATCATCTTAACAAAATAATTTCTCTTTAAATTGTACTGCTATCTCCACACAATTGTCACAAAGTGTGACAGGTGGTTCCACAATGGCATCTAAACACATGAGACATGTACTCTGTTCCATGTCTTCCATAATAACAGATGCAAGTTACCAACTTAGTCAGATCTCTTATTAAACAATAGTTTACTGACTCTTTAAATAAAAAATCTTTAATTGATAAAAACGTGTACTGTGTCTTTAATAAAATTTTATTTTAACACCAAATAAATTTGACTGTTAATAACCACAGTAATTATATACTGTCCCTTTAAGCAGTAAAAACGTTTACTTTGCTGAAATAATAGTTAAATTTTTAGCCAAAAAAACAATGTTAACAATATGTGAAATCTCACAGAAGCTCAGTTCACATTGGCCGTGAGAAAAGAAAAGGAGTTAATACTCCAGTCACCCTGCCACAGCTCTGCTGCGGCTCCTACCTGGCTCCGGATGGGAACCGGACTGCGTGACCCCCTTATCTAGCAGTGCTCTTGTAACGTAGTTAGAAGCTGCACCGGAACAGAGAAATTGCCACCAGCCTAAACAGCTACGCAATGGTGCTACAGAAAGCGCGCAAATGTAGCCCCGCCCATCGTGGGCGGCACCAAAAAACGTAACTCACCAAAGGAAAAGTTTTATACAAGATTTGCCCAAAGTGATTAAATAACAGCGTCAGCCACAGTAAATAAAGTCTATTATATACCCTTTTGCTGTCCAGCTCTCAATAAAAGCAAAAATTTTAAAGAAGAGTATAAATGTCCCAGTGATCTAGGCTAAAACCTGCCTGTCTGGGAATTAACCCCTGTAAGGCTCTCTACTGTAATACAGCACAGATAGTTCAGAGTTCTGCTGCAAGCCCCTGAAAATAAACTGCACCTACCTCCATGCTGAGTAACAGCATGATATTACTCACAGTGTCCAGAGATCCACTATCTCCTCCAGAGGTCCTGTGGATAAGAAAAAAAGGACTTAGGCAAAATCACTAAGTCCATCTCCAGGCAACACCAATAGGGGAGGCATAGTGATAGTAAAACTCCACCAGTTACTCACAATTGGTCTTTCAGAAGCTGCCCAGAATAAAAATAGTACACACAGGCACCATTTAAAATAACAAACTCTTGATTGAAGAATCTAAACTAACACCTCACTTTACCTCTTCCTATCACTAACACAGCAAAGAGAATGACTGGGGGTGGGAGGGAAGGGAGGAGCTATATATACAGCTCTGCTGTGGTGCTCTTTGCCACTTCCTGCAGGAGGCATAATCCCACAAGTAAGGATGAAATCCGTGGACTTGTCGTATCTTGTAAAAGAAATAGCTCTTACCTCAATGCTGCCCGACAGCAGGACCATCCATCAGGTGCAAGAGGATCCTTTTCTCCCTCTCATAGCCCTGTGGAAGCAGATCAGCTTGAGTTACCATGCGCTTAGGCTATCTATAGTGGGGCAGCAACAACTTAGGAGGCGCAGTGAGAATTATGTCCCACCAGTTCCTAATGCTTTAAAGCCACAAAAAAGCCCCACTGTAGAGACTGATCAGGTCTAGGCTACACCCCAGATCAGAGTATCACTCTCTGGCACTACTTAAAAATAACAAACTCTTGATTGGAGAATCTTATATAACACCTCACTTTGCCATCTCCTATTACTAACGGAGTCAAAGAGAATGACTGGGTTGGAGGGGAAGGGAGGGGCTACCAGGAGGTGAATATCCCATAAGACCAGGAGGTGAATATCCCATAAGTAATGAAGATGATCCGTGGACTCGTCATGTCCTTAAGAGGAAATTCTGACACTTCTCTGCCATCCTCCTGGGACGAAAGGCAAAGAATGACTGGGGTATGTGGGAGGAGTGGGAGGAGTATTTAAGCCTTTGGCTGGGTTGTCTTTGCCTCCTCCTGGTGGCCAGGTCCTTATTTCCCAAAAGCAATGAATGCAGCTGTGGACTCTTTCCATTTAAGAAGAAAAAGATATTGTTCTTGTAACAAACAATTAACTGTTACACGTAAAAATACATACAAACAATAATGAATATCTACATATATGATTTGTGCAATTGTACTCCCTACAACTTATAAGAGAGCTTACTAACATCACACACAATATTTGCTTTCCTTTTTCAAAAGTGCTAAAGGCATCATTGCTTCCCGCACTTTCCACTTCACATTAAATGTATATCCTGTGAATTACTCTAGAATTAGCTCTGAATTGAATTCACTGTGCCTGTAACAATCCAGAGGCTTTACCGATACAAACCATGGAGGCCAGATTTTTGTAGCCAATGGAAAGTGCCAGGTGTAACTGCCGCTTCAGCAATTCAAAAGAAGAAAAAGTAACATGAGCAAGGTCGTTCAACTCCTCTACCATTATAAATTTAGCATTGTAAATTCTACATTGACTAATAGATCCCTTTTGATCTCAAAAAAATTATAATAAAAACAGACACATGGTAGATGCTAGTGAACACATTTCTGCATTTTAACATATATTTTAATTTCACATACAATATTCATTAATATTGCAAGTGACATTATATAATTTCTCTCAATAAATGAGTTGTCATTACACGCAATGTATAACCAAAAGAGAAATTGTGAACAGAAATTCATAATAGAATACACAATAAACTTTAGTAACCAATATGGTTTACCATTCAGCCTCTCCAATGGCTTTAGAAAAAACATAATCTTTTCCTCCAAAGCTCATGACTCCGTCCTTTAAGTAAAATTTCCATTTATTTTTACTACGATGTATCTAGAAATAAAAAGATCAAGCAAATAAAATTATTGCTTAAAGGAAGTGTAAAGCACACCTTAAAAAAATAGCAAGAAACTAGCAAACATTTTAGTATTTACTTTCAACAGTGCTTATATACTGTAGGGTATACTTTTTCCTGTAAAACGGCCTCAAATTCCTTGGTCATTAAAGAGCATTATAAGAAGACTAAAATCAAAATTAAAGTTCCATGATTCAGATAGAGCATGGAGTTTTAAGAAACTTTCAAATTTACTTCCCTTATTAAATTGTATATAGTCTTAATATTTACACTTTCTGGGGCACAAGCTTCTACTGAGCATGTGCAAAAGTTCAGTGTATATGTATATTATGAGCCTGTGATTGGCTGATTGAAGTCAACTTTTTTAGATATGGATAGATTTTACGTCCACTTAGCATTCTACATGGAAAACAATTCATTTATAACAAACATTTACAATTTCTTTTATGTGTATATTTCTAGACCCTTATATTAGGGTGTCTTCTCCTAGATAGATAGATGGTTTGGATAGATACACACATATTTGGCATGTGCATTTGTCCTTCGTTTGAATAAATAATTGACAAAGCTGGCCACGGGTAGCAGCATTTAGCTCTTTAGGAGCCGGATTTATTTATTTGAAAGTGCAAGATACAAAGTTCTGTGCAAATCCAGATCTTTGCATTTTCCATTTTCACACAAATCAAGCCCCAAAAACAGCCAAATGCAGCTACCCACGGGCAGATTCATCATTCGTTTCTACAAAAAAAAAATTACAAATGCACATGCCTAGTAAACATATTTAAATTATTCACACTGAACTAATTGTACCTTATCGTACTGGCAAACAATTACGTTGTCTGTATCAAAAAGATCTGGTACTTCCTGTTCGCTCACATCATCTCCAGAATTTAAAGGGTCCTAGAAAATTTTGCAATATTGAGAATAAGTAAATCAGTTGCTTGGTAAACAATTACATTCCTTTTACTCAGCAACCAGGAATGAATACTTACTTCAGTAAGCTCAAGGAAGCCACATTTAGCATTCACTAGTAGCAATGGTTACACAGAAAACAAAAACATGCTTTCAAAATAGCAAACATACATATCTTGCCAATGCTATTACAGAAAAGGCTCTAGTGGATATAATTTAATGTATTACACTTTATTCTATTTTTTTTAACCTTTGCTAATAAATCAATTTCACCAACATAGATTAAATAACTAGGTTGGGAAATACTACAGTTCACCAATGAGATTAATCTCAGACCCAACAATTCGCCCAAATTTAGTTTCAGGACCTAAATAGGTAGTATTTTAGAAATGTGAGGTGATCTAAATATGCTCAGCTGTGTTGTACACATTACAGGGAGTGCAGCATTATTAGGCAAATGAGTATTTTGACCACATCATCCTCTTTATGCATGTTGTCTTACTCCAAGCTGTATAGGCTCGAAAGCCTACTACCAATTAAGCATATTAGGTGATGTGCATCTCTGTAATGAGAAGGGGTGTGGTCTAATGACATCAACACCCTATATCAGGTGTGCATAATTATTAGGCAACTTCCTTTCCTTTGGCAAAATGGGTCAAAAGGAGGACTTGACAGGCTCAGAAAAGTCAAAAATAGTGAGATATCTTGCAGAGGGATGCAGCACTCTTAAAATTGCAAAGCTTCTGAAGCGTGATCATCGAACAATCAAGCGTTTCATTCAAAATAGTCAACAGGGTCGCAAGAAGCGTGTGGAAAAACCAAGGCACAAAATAACTGCCCATGAACTGAGAAAAGTCAAGCGTGCAGCTGCCAAGATGCCACTTGCCACCAGTTTGGCTATATTTCAGAGCTGCAACATCACTGGAGTGCCCAAAAGCACAAGGTGTGCAATACTAAGAGACATGGCCAAGGTAAGAAAGGCTGAAAGACGACCACCACTGAACAAGACACACAAGCTGAAACGTCAAGACTGGGCCAAGAAATATCTCAAGACTGATTTTTCTAAGGTTTTATGGACTGATGAAATGAGAGTGAGTCTTGATGGGCCAGATGGATGGGCCCGTGGCTGGATTGGTAAAGGGCAGAGAGCTCCAGTCCGACTCAGAAGCCAGCAAGGTGGAGGTGGATTACTGGTTTGGGCTGGTATCATCAAAGATGAGCTTGTGGGGCCTTTTCGGGTTGAGCATGGAGTCAAGCTCAACTCCCAGTCCTACTGCCAGTTTCTGGAAGACACCTTCTTCAAGCAGTGGTACAGGAAGAAGTCTGCATCCTTCAAGAAAACATAATTTATGTAAGAACTTACCTGATAAATTCATTTCTTTCATATTAGCAAGAGTCCATGAGCTAGTGACGTATGGGATATACATTCCTACCAGGAGGGGCAAAGTTTCCCAAACCTTAAAATGCCTATAAATACACCCCTCACCACACCCACAAATCAGTTTAACGAATAGCCAAGAAGTGGGGTGATAAGAAAAAAGTGCGAAAGCATAAAAAATAAGGAATTGGAATAATTGTGCTTTATACAAAAAAATCATAACCACCACAAAAAAGGGTGGGCCTCATGGACTCTTGCTAATATGAAAGAAATGAATTTATCAGGTAAGTTCTTACATAAATTATGTTTTCTTTCATGTAATTAGCAAGAGTCCATGAGCTAGTGACGTATGGGATAATGACTACCCAAGATGTGGATCTTTCCACGCAAGAGTCACTAGAGAGGGAGGGATAAAATAAAGACAGCCAATTCCTGCTGAAAATAATCCACACCCAAAATAAAGTTTAATGAAAACATAAGCAGAAGATTCAAACTGAAACCACTGCCTGAAGTACTTTTCTACCAAAAACTGCTTCAGAAGAAGAAAACACATCAAAAATGGTAGAATTTAGTAAAAGTATGCAAAGAGGACAAAGTTGCTGCTTTGCGAATCTGATCAACCGAAGCTCCATTCCTAAACGCCCAGGAAGTAGAAACTGACCTAGTAGAATGAGCTGTAATCCTTCGAGGCGGAGTTTTACCCGACTCGACATAGGCATGATGAAATAAAGATTTCAACCAAGATGCCAAAGAAATGGCAGAAGCTTTCTGGCCTTTTCTAGAACCGGAAAAGATGACAAATAGACTAGAAGTCTTTCGGAAAGACTTAGTAGCTTCAACATAATAATACAAAGCTCTAACAGCATCCAAAGAATGCAATGATTTCTCCTTAGAATTCATAGGATTAGGACATAATGAAGGAACCACAATTTCTCTACTAATGTTGTTAGAATTCACAACCTTAGGTAAAAAATTCAAAAGAAGTTTGCAGCACCGCCTTATCCTGATGAAAAATCAGAAAAGGAAACTCACAAGAAAGAGCAGATAATTCAGAGACTCTTCTGGCAGAAGAGATGGCCAAAAGAAACAAAACTTTCCAAGAAAGTAATTTAATGACCAAAGAATAGATGGGTTCAAAAGGAGGAGCTTGAAGAGCCCCCAGAACCAAATTCAAACTCCAAGGAGGAGAAATTGACTTAATGACAGGTTTTATACGAACCAAAGCTTGTACAAAACAATGAATATCAGGAAGATTAGCAATCTTTCTGTGAAAAAGAACAGAAAGAGCAGAGATTTGTCCATACAAGGAACTTGCGGACAAACCTTTATCTAAACCATCCTGAAGAAAATGTAAAATTCTCGGTATTCAAAAAGAATGCCAAGAGAAATGATGAGAAAGACACTAAGAAATATAAGTCTTCCAGACTCTATAATATATCTCTCTAGATACAGATATACGAGCCTGTCACATAGTATCAATCACAGAGTCAGAGAAACCTCTTTGACCAAGAATCAAGCGTTCAAACTCCATACCTTAAAATTTAAGGACATGAGATCCTGATGGAAGAAAGGACCTTGCGACAGAAAGTCTGGTCTTAACGGAAGAGTCCACAGCTGGCAAGAGGCCATCCGGACAAGATCCGCATACCAAAACCTGTGAGGCCATGCTGGAGCTACCAGCAGGACAAACGAGCATTCCTTTAGAATCTTGGAGAATACTCTTGGAAGAAGAACTAGAGGCGGAAAGATATAGGCAGGATGATACTTCCAAGGAAGTGATAATGCATCCACTGCCTCCGCCCGAGGATCCCGGGATCTGGACAGATACCAGGGAAGTTTCTTGTTTAGATGAGAAGCCATCAGATCTATTTCTGGGAGTTCCCACATTTGAACAATCTGAAGAAATACCTCTGGGTGAAGAGACCATTCACCCGGATGCAACGTTTGGCGACTGAGATAATCCGCTTCCCAATTGTCTATACCTGGGATATGAACCGCAGAGATTAGACAGGAGCTGGATTCTGGCCAAACCAAAATTCGAGATACTTCTTTCATAGCTAGAGGACTGTGAGTCCCTCCTTGATGATTGATGTATGCCACAGTTGTGACATTGTCTATCTGAAAACAAATGAACAACTCTCTCTTCAGAAGAGGCCAAGACTGAAGAGCTCTGAAAATTGCACGGAGTTCCAAAATATTGATCGGTAATCTCACCTCCTGAGATTCCCAAACCCCTTGTGCCGTCAGAGACCCCCACACAGCTCCCCAACCTGTAAGACTTGCATCTATTGAGATTATAGTCCAGGTCGGAAGAACAAAGAAGCCCCCTGAACTAAACGATGGTGATCTGTCCACCACGTCAGAGTGTGTCGTATAATCGGTTTAAAGATATTAAATGAGATATCTTTGTGTAATCCCTGCACCATTGGTTCAGAATACAGAGCTGAAGAGGTCGCATGTGAAAACGAGCAAAGGAGATCGCATCCGATGCGGCAGTCCTAAGACCTAAAATTTCCATGCATAAGGCTACCAAAGGGAATGATTGTGACTGAAGGTTTTGACAAGCTGATATCAATGTTAAACTTCTCTTGTCTGACAAGGACAGAGTCATAGACACTGAATCTATCTGGAAACCTAAAAAGGTTACCCTTGTCTGAGGAATCAATGAACTTTTTGGTAAATTGATCCTCCAACCATGATCTTGAAGAAACAACACAAGTCGATTCGTATGAGATTCTGCGAAAATGTGAAGACTGAGCAAGTACCAAGATATCGTCCAAATAAGGAAATACCAAAACCCTGTTCTCTGATTACAGACAGAAGGGCACCGAGAACCTTTGAAAAAATTCTTGGAGCTGATGCTAGGCCAAACGGTAGAGCCACAAAACTGGTAATGCTTGTCTAAAAAGAGAATCTCAGAAACTAAAAGTGATCTGGATGAATCGGAATATGCAGATATGCATCCTGTAAATCTATTGTAGACATATAATGCCCTTGCTAAACAAAAGGCAGGATAGTCCTACAGTTACCATCTTGAATGTTGGTATCCTTACATAACGATTCAATATTGATAGATCCGGAACTGGTCTGAAGGAATTGACCTTCTTTGGTACAAAGAAGATATAGAATAAAACCCCAGCCCCTGTTCCAGAACTGGAACTGGCATAATTACTCCAGCCAACTCTAGATCTGAAACACATTTCAGAAATGCTGAGCCTTTGCTGGGTTTACTGGGACACGGGAAAGAAACAAATCTCTTTGCAGGAGGCCTTAACTTGAAGCCAATTCTGTACCTTTCTGAAACAATGTTCTGAAACGGAATTGATCCAAATTTCTTTGAAGAAAACGTAATCTGCCCCATACCAGCTGAGCTGGAATGAGGGCCGCACCTTCATGGGTACTTAGGAGCTGGCTTTAGGTTTCTATAAGGCTTGGATATATTCCAAACTGGAAATGGTTTCCAAACTGATACCGCTCCTGAGGATGAAGGATCAGGCTTTTGTTCCTTGTTGTGAGGAAAGGAACGAAAACGATTATTAGACCTAAATTTACCTTAGATTTTTTATCCTTTGGTAAAAAAGTTCCCTTCCCTCCAGTAACAGTTGAGATAATAGAATCCAACTGAAAACCGAATAATGTATTACCCTGGAAAGAAAGGGAAAGCAAAGTTGACTTAGAAGACGTATCAGCATTCCAAGTTTTAAGCCATAAAGCTCTTCTAGCTAAAATAGTTAGAGACATATACCTGACATCAACTCTAATGATATCAAAAGATGGTATCACAAATAAAATTATTAGCATGTTATAGAATAATAATAATGCTATAAAATTATGATCTGTTACTTGTTGCGCTAAAGCTTCTAACCAAAAAGTTGAAGCTGCAGCAACATCCGCTAAAAATATAGCAGGAGTAGAGACAGCCCCATTAACCTTAGGGATTTTGTCCCAAAAAACTCTAATCTGTCAGATGGCACAGGATATAATTGCTTAAAACGTTTTAGAAGGAGTAAATGAATTACCCAAATTATTCCATTCCCTGGAAATTACTTCAGAAATAGCATCAGGGAGAGAAAACACTTCTGGAATAACTACAGGAGATTTAAAAACCTTATTTAAACGTTTAGATTTAGTATCAAGAGGACCAGAATCCTCTATTTCTAATGCAATTAATACTTCTTTAAGTAAAGAACGAATAAATTCCATCTTGAACAAATACAAAGATTTATCAGCATCAACCTCTGAGACAGAAACCTCTGAACCAGAAGAACCATTATCAGTATCAGAATGATGATGTTCATTTAAAAATTCATCTGAAAAAAGAGAAGTTTTAAAAGACTTATGTATACTAGAAGGAGAAATAACAGACATAGCCTTCTTAATGGATTTAAAAATAAAATCTCTTATGTTATCAGGAACACTCTGAAAATTAGATGTTGACGGAACAGCAACAGGTAATGTAACAGTACTAAAGGAAATTTTATCTGCATTAATAAGTTTGTCATGACATGCAATACAAACAACAGCTGGAGAAACAGATACCAAAAGTTTATAGCAGATACACTTAGCTTGGTAGCTCCAGCACCGGGCAGTGATTTTCCAGAAGTATCTTCTGACTCAGATGCAACGTGGAACATCTTGCAATATGTAATAGAAAAAACAACATATAAAGCAAAATTGATCAAATTCCTTAAATGACAGTTTCAGGAATGGGAAAAAAATGCCAGTGAACAAGCTTCTAGCAACCAGAAGCAATAAATAATGAGACTTAAATAATGTGGAGACAAAAATGACGCCCATATTTTTTAGCGCCAAATAAGACGCCCACATTATTTGGCGCCTAAATGCTTTTGGCGCCAAAAATGACGCCACATCCGGAACGCCGACACTTTTGACGAAAAAAAAAAAACGTCAAAAAATGATGCAACTTCCGGCGACACGTATGACGCCGGAAACAGAAAAAAAATTTGCGCCAAAAAAGTCCGCGCCAAGAATGACGCAATAAAATGAAGCATTTTCAGCCCCCGCGAGCCTAACAGCCCACAGGGAAAAAGTCAAATTTTTTAAGGTAAGAAAAAATGATTGATTCAAATGCATTATCCCAAATATGAAACTGACTGTCTGAAGATAAGGAATGTTGAACATCCTGAGTCAAGGCAAATAAATGTTTGAATACATATATTTAGAACTTTATAAAAAAGTGCCTAACCATAGCTTAGAGTGTCACAGAAAATAAGCTTACTTACTTACCCCAGGACACTCATCTACATGTTGTAGAAAGCCAAACCAGTACTGAAACGAAAATCAGCAGAGGTAATGGTATATATATATATATATATAAGAGTATATCATCGATCTGAAAAGGGAGGTAAGAGATGAATCTCTACGACCGATAACAGAGAACCTATGAAATAGACCCCGTAGAAGGAGATCATTGCATTCAAATAGGCAATACTCTCCTCACATCCCTCTGACATTCACTGCACGCTGAGAGGAAAACCGGGCTCCAACCTGCTGCGGAGCGCATATCAACGTAGAATCTAGCACAAACTTACTTCACCACCTCCATAGGAGGCAAAGTTTGTAAAACTGATTTGTGGGTGTGGTGAGGGGTGTATTTATAGGCATTTTAAGGTTTGGGAAACTTTGCCCCTCCTGGTAGGAATGTATATCCCATACGTCACTAGCTCATGGACTCTTGCTAATTACATGAAAGAAAAACATGATTTTCATGCAGGACAATGCTCCATCACACGCGTCCAAGTACTCCACAGCGTGGCTGGCAAGAAAGGGTATAAAAGAAGAAAATCTAATGACATGGCCTCCTTGTTCACCTGATCTGAACCCCATTGAGAACCTGTGGTCCATCATCAAATGTGAGATTTACAAGGAGGGAAAACAGTACACCTCTCTGAACAGTGTCTGGGAGGCTGTGGTTGCTGCTGCACGCAATGTTGATGGTGAACAGATCAAAACACTGACAGAATCCATGGATGGCAGGCTTTTGAGTGTCCTTGCAAAGAAAGGTGGCTATATTGGTCACTGATTTGTTTTTGTTTTGTTTTTGAATGTCAGAAATGTATATTTGTGAATGTTGAGATGTTATATTGGTTTCACTGGTAAAAATAAATAATTGAAATGGGTATATATTTGTTTTTTGTTAAGTTGCCTAATAATTATGCACAGTAATAGTCACCTGCACACACAGATATCCCCCTAAAATAGCTATAACTAAAAACAAACTAAAAACTACTTCCAAAACTATTCAGCTTTGATATTAATGAGTTTTTTGGGTTCATTGAGAACATGGTTGTTGTTCAATAATAAAATTAATCCTCAAAAATACAACTTGCCTAATAATTCTGCACTCCCTGTACATTAATGTAAAATTCACTTGTACAATTTGTACCAAATTTGTATCATATGTCCTTTCCATATATTCTATTTTTTATTAGATCCAATATATAGAAGCTTTCACTTATTTTCCCCTGTCTATACAATACAATGAGCAAACCAGTACATATGCCACACAAAACAGAATTTCAGTCCTTATTATGCTCTCTCACTGGTTTTCAAACCTGTCCCCAGGCCTCTCTAACAAGCCACATGTTGAGGATATCTGAGATGGAGCACAGGGGAAATAATCAAATGAAATAATTAGTAAACGTTGTAATTTGACCTGCTATCATCCAAAGTAATCCTTAACATCTGGCCTGTTGGGGAGGCCAGACGACAGGTTTGAAAAGCAGTGCTCTATCTAGAACCAGTACAGTTTATCCAGAGATGGGAGCCTACTGTACAAACTAGTTATGTGCATTAGTTCTTTTTTTCACAAACAAAAAAATATGGTAGCAGGCATCGCATTCCACTATTTTTGGCACTGGATTTATTAGTGTTAAAGTGCAACACACAAGTATCTGTGCAAATCCAAATATTTGTGAGTTGGACTTTAGGCTATTTTCAATGCCAGATTTCTTAAAGTCACTGCCCATTGCCATATTTGGTATTCGTTTATGAAACAAATAAAGAACTAATGCAGAAGTACACAGTAGTATACAGTAGTTTCCTATTAGGATACAATGTACTGTATCGAGAATATAATAAGGACTGAAATACTGTTTTGTTTGTTTGTGAAATGAGTGACAAAAACTAAAGCACATGCCTAGTATATACTGTCATATCTATTTTATAATGAAGGATGCATCCTAGGAGGTCGCTAAATGTTAAATGGACAGTCTAGGCCAAAATAAACTTTCATGATTCAGATAGGGCATGTAATTTTAAACAATTTTCCAATTTACTTTTATCACCAATTTTGCTTTGTTCTCTTGGTATTCTTAGTTGAATGCTTAACCTAGGAGGTTGATATGCTAATTTCTTAAACCTTGAAGGCCACCTCTTTATAGAATACATTTTAACAGTTTTTTACCACTAGAGGGTGTTAGTTCATGTTTTTCGTATAGATAACACTGTGCTCGTGCACGTGAAGTTATCTGGCAGCAGTTCTGTCAAAAGAACTGAAATAAAGGGGCAGTTTGCAGAGGCTTAGATACAAGATAATCACAGAGGTTAAAAGTGTATTAATATAACCGTGTTGGTTATGCAAAACTGGGGAATGGGTAATAAAGGGATCATCTATCTTAAAACAATAAAAAATCTGGTGTAGACTGTCCCTTTCAGTTCAGATGAAAACCCAATTGGTCCTTAAAATCCAACTGATCTGTTCCATCAGGGCTGTAAGCAGTCACGAAAGCCACTCTCTTTATAGAAGCATCCTGTTCAGTAGTCAATAATGAATGTCTGTTTTCTATAAATTGTCTTGACTCCTCCAAATGTAAAAATGTTCTGCCATCTTAATGAGGCAGTAACATCAACATTTAAGCAGGAGCTGCAATGCATTACCTGGTTTGGGAGGTAGCTGTTGATTGGTGGCTGCACATATATACCTATTGTCATCAACTCAACTGATATGTTCACCTAGGACCTAGTAGTGCATTGCTGCTTTTTAAATAAAGAATACAAAGAGAATGAAGCTAATTTGATAATTAATGAAATTAGAAAGTTTTTTTTTAAAAACTGCATGCTGTTTCTAAATCATAAAAGGAAATGTGGGTTCCATGTCCCTTTAAAAAAAACAAATCTCTTATTTTCAAAATTAATCAGGAATGTTACCTTTAGCAGGAATGAATGAACAACTAAATTCACTTCAAATGTAATTAAAGACCTTATCTTTCCTGTATAATGCAGTGGATCTAGTGTCTTAAAGATTGAAGTGTAAAAAGTCAAAAGTCATACATTTACATGGGACTTGTTGCTAATAAACACAGTATTAATTTGATATCTGCCATTAATCAACTGTGTTTAAGGGACACTGAACCCATTTTTTCATTCTTTCATGGTTCAGATAGAGCATGCAATTTTAAGCAACTTTCTAATTTACTTGTAATATAATTTTTTCTTCATTCTCTTGGTATCTTTATTTGAAAAAGCAGGAATGTAAGCATAGGAGCCAGTTTATTTTTGGTTCAGCACCCTGGATAATGCTTGTTGATTGGTGGCTAGATATAGCCACCAATCAGCAAGCCCTACCCAGGTGCTGAACTAAAGATGGGCAGGCTTGTATGCTTATACATTACTGTTTTTTTTCAAATAAAGATACCAAGAGAACAAAGAAAATATGGTAATAGAGTACATTAGAAAATTGCTTAATCTATCTGAATGAAAGAAAAAACTTGTTGGTTCAGTATTAAGGTAACACTACACTGGAGCCCATGGCAGGGTCAGAAAATTGTAAATAAAATGAATTTTCAGTTTTAAAAGTACTTCACGGTCAGACAATATTCTAGCATCTATGATATTACCTTTGATGTTACCTTAATCCCAAACCATGTGCTATTATCTGTACAAAGTATCAATGTCAAGTGGCACCAGTAAGTTCATGTCCATAAGCAAGCTGTTTTGTAAAGTTCTGTAATTAAATGACATGAGATAGCTGCATGTACTACCATTTATATAACAGTTGAAGAAAGAAATCTACAAACTGAGACAGAAAATAATAAACTTTGTGTCATGGAGGTCTTAGTACCCTTTATTCTGTTTGTGTAGGCTATAGTATATAATGTATGACCCACCTGTTCATCATTACACTGCTTTATCTGTTGAATAATCATCCTAGTGAAAGTTTTCAACTACAGGTTAGATATATCTGAATCAAACTAAAAAGGTGCTAATAGAACTGGAGTACTGCTGGGCATTACATTTAAAATGTTCTCCCAAAATGCCGATAAAAAAAAAAAAAAAATCATACAAGATAATTGGTAGGTGCAAAATAATACTTTAATCCAGTAATGTGCTTTCAATCACAGCAAGCTGTCTAAGAGGAGGGTAGCACCTTCTTCTCTTATGGAACAAATATTACAGAAATATTAAACTCAAGAACATTTAGGTAAGAGTGGTCATAACATGGCCAAGTTTAAAATAACCATCCATAAGAAGTAGGCATGTGCATTCAGATCCTTCGTTAGGATCGAAATGCAGAAGTAAAAAGCCACTCCTTCCCTTCAGATATTTTCCTAGCCGGATTGATTCCTTTAAAAGATCCCCACTCTAAAATCTATATCTTAGAGTGGGGATCTTTCACATGAATCATTCAAGCTACGAAAATATCTGAAGGTAACGAGACGCTTCTTACTTTCGCATTTGAATCCTCACAAAATATTCAAATGCACATACCTAATAAGCAGGGTTCAACAAAAACTTTTCATTTTAAGAAAGCAAAACTAAATTTAAGGAAATCTGGAAGGAAAGGAATTTATCTGGTAAGCATAAATTATATTTTCCTTCCTTAGATAGGGAGACTCTACAGCTTCATTCCTTACTGTTTGGAAAACTATACCCAAGATCCAGACACTACTGAATGAATAATGGGAGGAAACAAAAAGGAAGAGGTGGACCCTATTCTGAGGGCACCACAGCCTGCAAAACTTTTCTCCCGAAAGCTGCTTCAGCTGAAGCAAAAACATCAAACTTGTAAAATTTTGAAAAGGTATGTAAGGAGGACCAGGTAGCTGCCTTACAAATCTGATTCAAAGAGGCCTTGTTCTTAAAGGCTCAAGAGGAAGCCACTGCTCTAGTGCAATGAGCTGTTATCCTCTCAGGAGGACAATGTCCCGCTGTATCGTAAGCTAAGCGGATGACACAAATTAACCAAAAAGATAGGGAAGTCGAAGTAGCCTTCTGCCCCTTACGCTTCCCCAAATAGACAACAAACAAAGAGGAAGATTGTCTAAACTCCTTAGTAGCCTGAAGATAGAACTTCAAGGCACGTACCACATCCAAATTGTGAAGTTTGTGTTCCTTTGATGGAGGAGGATTAGGACACAAGGTAGGAACAACAATCTCCTGATTGATGTTGTGATCCGACACAACCTTAGAAAGAAAACCTAATTTAGTATGTAAAACTGCATATCTGAATGGGAAAAAAAAACAATCAGATAAGGGGGCTCACATTGCAAAGCAGAGATCTCAGAAACTCTGCACGCAGAGGCAATAGAGAAAAAAAAGAGAGCCTGTTTGCGCTTTATAAATAAAGAATAACAACAATTTAAAAAGTCAATGGAATGCAGAGGCTCAAACGGAGCCTGTTGCAAAACCCGAAGAACAAGATTTAAGATCCGAGGAGGAGCCCCAGATCTAAACACAGGTCTGATCCTAATCAGAGCCTTAACAAAGGACTGCACGTCAGGAAGCTCAGCCAGGCTCTTGTGCCATAAAACCGACAGCCCGAAATCTGTCCTCTCAGGGAACTAGCAGAAAGGCCCTTCTCCAGCCCATCCTGGAGAAAAGATAAGATCCTGGAAACTAACTCTGTGCCAGGAAAAAACATGCTCTACACGCCACACCTTGTGGTAGATATGCAGAGTAACTGGTTTACAATCTTAAATAAGAGTATCAATGACACTTATCGAAACCTCTCTTGGCTACGACTAAGCGTTCAATCTCCACTAAGTCAGCCTCAGAGAAACTAGATTTTGATGAACAAATGGACCTTGTATCAGCAGGTCTCTGCTACAAGGTAACTTCCAAGGAGGAGAAGAGGACATTCTGACTAGATCAGCTAACCACGTCCTTTGCGGCCACGATGGAGCAATCAGGATTACTGATACCCGCTGCTGCTTGATGCAGGCCAAAACTTGAGAAAGAAGCGATGATGAAGGAAAGATATACGAGTTTGAACCTCCAGGGCACTGCTAGTGCATCTTTTAGATACGCTTGGGAATCCCTCGACCTCGATCCATACCTGGGTAGCTTGGTATTGAACTGGGACGCCATAAGATAAATCTCCGGTGTCACCCACTTGCTGCATATCTCTGCAAACACCTTGGGATGGAGAGACCATTATTCCCCTGGATGGAAGAATTGCCTGCTGAGAAAATCCGCCTCCCAGTTGTCCACACCCAGAATGTGGATGGCTGACAGCGAACAGCTGAGGGCCTCCGTCCACTCCAGAATCTGAGATACTTCCTTCATCGCCAAGGAACTTCTCGTTCCCCCTGATGGTTGATTTAAACCACCAAGGTTATATATTCAAGGCCTTGAAGATTGACCATAGTTCCAAAATATTGATCGGGAGGACTCCTAAGTCCACAACCCGTGCCTTCCTGGCACCCCAAATAGCTGCCCATCCGTATAGGCTTGCGTCCGTAGTCACAATCCCCCCGGATGGTCTTAAAGGGAAACTAAACCCAATTTTTTATTTCATGATTCAGACAGAGCATGCAATTTTAAGCAACTTTCTAATTTACTCCTATTATTTTTTTTTTCGTTCTCTTGGTATCTTTATTTAAAAAGCAGGAATACGGGGGCGGAGCCTGGCAACGATACCTAATGGCCGCACATTGATCGAGCTCTGAAGCTCCAAAACTCTCAGACACAGAGTAGTGCAACCTGTTATATATAAAATAGCACGAGTGCCGGATTACATTAGCTTCTGATGGTTACCCTATAATTGCGGCACAATTGAAATAAAGGACGGGCAGGCTGGTGGCGCACTTTGGGCCTATTCTCCCTGGTGAGACCGGAACGCTGACTACTTAGCGCTAGCACAGAGAAACTGCACGGTCCCTAGAGAAAGGAGCTGGGGAAAAGGAGGACTCGGCAGTAATAACTTGGAGCCCGGGAAAAGCACAATTTGGCCAAACGAAGCCGGGCATAGGTTTGGCGGCAGCTGCAGAGAACGGAAGAGCCGTGAACGTATGGGGCGCATGATCTGTCAGAGATCCTGTGAGGGACACGGTCCGATGACAGGCTGGAACGACCGATAAGGTAATTAACGCAAGGCCTTGCTCATCTACCTGACACATACACATAGCCTCCTAGAACTGCTTAGCACTGATCTGGCTAGATTCGGATCGTGGGCATTGCCGCCTAAGTGAAGGGATATTAATACACCTCACACAGCACTTAGTAGTGGGATCTGAAAGGACTGACAACTGCTGGGCTATTTTTAATAAAGAGGAGGCCACTGACACTGCATAATTGCCGGTTTCTATCAGAGGACTGCAACAGTTTCTTTTTAAATAATAAACCTAAAAGAGCTTGCCTTACTATACACAGAAATATGGCTAATAAGCGAGTGTCTAAACCCACTAATGGATCTCAATCTACCAGCCTAGAAAGCTACCTCATTCAGCCTGAAACAGCAGTAAGCATGGCAAAAGATTTAACTAGACCAGGTGGCCAGGAAATTGTGGCGCAGACACATCAGACAGAGAACCCACTGAGTAGCTATGTTACAAAAGAGGACATAAAGCATCTATCTTCTAAACATGACATAAAGGAAGCAATGCTTGATGTTAAGAGAATGTTTGGTGAACTCACACAGAACATTACAGCAATAGACCACAGAGTAGTAGTTATAGAAGATGCACAAGAAACTCTGCGCTCAGACTTGCAACACCAGTCTAGTTGTCTCCAGTCACAAGAAACAACTATACACAGTTTAACAGAAAGAATAGAAGACCTGGAAAACAGGAGTAGGCGCAATAATTTGCGCCTCAGAGGAGTACCTGAGTCTATTAGCCCACCAGATATAATGCAGTATATACAGGGACTGTTTAAATGTATAAAGAACACTCCTAGGGCTGAAGATCTACAGATTGAGCGTGCACACAGAGCACTTAGGCCCAAGCCGCCATCCAGAGCCCCACCAAGGGACATTATTGTTAAATTGCTATCCTATCGTGACAAGGAGATCATAAAGCATGCCAGAAATAGGCAACATGTCGCATATGATGGCTCAGAGATTAAAGTGTTTACCGACTTGTGTCCAGCCACTCTTCAAAAGCGAAGGGACCTTCGGTATGTCACAACAGTGCTCCAAGCTCAGAATATACCGTATAGGTGGGGATTCCCCACCAGCCTTATTGACTCCAAGGATGGAGCAACAGCCACCCTTAAATCCCCGGCTGATCTACCAGCATTCAACCAGACCTTAGGCCTGCAGATACAGCCACTAGATTGGATGTTGGGCCCTGTCCCTCCAGTACAGGGGGCACATGAAGAGGAAATTCGTCAGGACTGAATATGGGCGCTATATGCATAGTCAGACTTACTAACCTTGTTTGCTAAAGAAATACCCTTACCCATATGTCAGACAGACAAACTTCTACCTTTAGCAATAGTGCCTGATTTAGCTGATTACCCAGTGCCAGGTACAGAGGCAAAGAACAGAAACATAGTCATCATCCTACCGGGCCCTATGGTGCCTAATCCACAATGACAAGCTGCTAATCTGTCAGAAGCAAAAGAACCATGCACCCTCCTGCATCTTTCAGAGAACACTGTGGTATGATGAGAATCTCTGCCATACCTAGAGAAGCGTGTCTGCCACTAATTGTTGGGGACTATCCTTATCACTTTGACTCTCTAATATTTATACAGGTGCAGGGGTGTTAGTGGTAACTACACTGGATCTCATGCATGGAGACTTCATCCAGCTGCAGCAGGAGGCCCAAGCTTCTGCATAACATGGACAGTATTGTCATATATAAAGGGCAGGTAGAAATGAAGAAAAGGTAGCCATGTAAGATCACTCAAAGCTACCTTATACATACTTTTGAACGGTATAATTAGTTAGAAAGGGGTTTGTAATGTTGCATTGTTCATTTATAGTTATCATATGCACACTCCTGTATGGTTTAATCTATCGTGAAGAGATACGTAATGTTGTATTGTTCTTTTATAATGTATCTCTAACTATCCGGTTCATATGGATATTCTATGCAGGTCAGCAATGAGACATGGCACATGGGAGCTATAAGGAATTGGTAAGTCATTCTCTTGGGACGTGCTATAAAGTTTATGAAAAGCCTATAGGAGGGCCTAGCTAATATAACTTTCATTAGGCAGAACAGTCCTGGCCTTTATAGCTTAAAATTGTAAGCTCAGAGGAAAGGGTAGAGCGAATATAGCTGCTATCACAGTTATTAGTCTCCATTATAGTAGGGGCTTTATATGTAGCTATTTAGAACTCAGGGAATGAGCACAGGCACTTACTATGAATAGTTATGGCAATGGGATATAGGGCAAGGTCTTATTGTCTGAAAATGTTTGAGTTTTTCTTTTTCTCGTTATGCAAATGTACTAACAGATTTAAGTTTCAGGTTGCACTTACCTACAAAAGTTTTGTTTTATTTAAATGTATTTATCAAGAACTGAGAGTAATGGGGCTACTACCCCTAGTTAACTTTATATCCGATTAGATTATTAGATTGCTATTTCTTTCTTTCTAATTTCACTTCAATTTCTGGAGGGAGATTTTCTTGGTGGATATTGAGGGTTTAGACACCCACCTGTCTCACCCTGCCTATAAAATCTTAAGTCTAGAGGATAATCTCACAAAATATTACTAACATTCTACTGTTCCTCTAACAACTGCACAGAAAACTTTTTTTTTTTTTTTTTTTTCCCTTCTCCCGCCCTCTGCCCCCTCTCACCTTCCCTTAACTGGAGACATTACAATGACCCCACCTCAGAGAAATAGAGGGCCTAACCCCATAGATCTCATTACCATAAATGTGAAAGGATTTAATAGCCCGGGAAAGCGGTCCATTGTCACCAGACACCTTCATAAAATGGGCGGAGATATAGTCCTCATACAGGAAACTCACTTTTCCAGACTTAGCGAGCCCAAATGGTATAGTCACCACTACCCGACGGCATATTTTGCTTCAGGGCCTTCAAAAAAGAATGGGGTGGGTATTCTAATTCACTCACGGGTACCTTTCAGATTGGACCAAATTCACAAAGATCCTGAAGGCAGATATCTGATATTGATCGGGACAATCTTTAACAAACATGTCACATTAGTTAATATCTATTCACCAAATTCCTTACAGGACATGTTTCTTAGGAAAGTGACACGTAAAATCATGGAGCTACAGAAGGGGACCCTTTTTGTGGGTGGGGACTTTAATGTCTCGCTTAACCCTGAAATAGATGCCTCGGATGGTCTTTCCAGCATCCCCCTCAAAGTACAGGGAGTGCAGAATTATTAGGCAAATGAGTATTTTGACCACATCATCCTCTTTATGCATGTTGTCTTACTCCAAGCTGTATAGGCTCGAAAGCCTACTACCAATTAAGCATATTAGGTGATGTGCATCTCTGTAATGAGAAGGGGTGTGGTCTAATGACATCAACACCCTATATCAGGTGTGCATAATTATTAGGCAACTTCCTTTCCTTTGGCAAAATGAGTCAAAAGAAGGACTTGACAGGCTCAGAAAAGTCAAAAATAGTGAGATATCTTGCAGAGGGATGCAGCACTCTTAAAATTGCAAAGCTTCTGAAGCGTGATCATCGAACAATCAATCGTTTCATTCAAAATAGTCAACAGGGTTGCAAGAAGCGTGTGGAAAAACCAAGGCGCAAAATAACTGCCCATGAACTGAGAAAAGTCAAGCGTGCAGCCGCCAAGATGCCACTTGCCACCAGTTTGGCCATATTTCAGAGCTGCAACATCACTGGAGTGCCCAAAAGCACAAGGTGTGCAATACTCAGAGACATGGCCAAGGTAAGAAAGGCTGAAAGACGACCACCACTGAACAAGACACACAAGCTGAAACGTCAAGACTGGGCCAAGAAATATCTCAAGACTGATTTTTCTAAGGTTTTATGGACTGATGAAATGAGAGTGAGTCTTGATGGGCCAGATGGATGGGCCCGTGGCTGGATTGGTAAAGGGTCAGAGAGCTCCAGTCCGACTCAGACGCCAGCAAGGTGGAGGTGGAGTACTGGTTTGGGCTGGTATCATCAAAGATGAGCTTGTGGGGCCTTTTCGGGTTGAGGATGGAGTCAAGCTCAACTCCCAGTCCAACTGCCAGTTTCTGGAAGACACCTTCTTCAAGCAGTGGTACAGGAAGAAGTCTGCATCCTTCAAGAAAAACATGATTTTCATGCAGGACAATGCTCCATCACACGCGTCCAAATACTCCACAGCGTGGCTGGCAAGAAAGGGTATAAAAGAAGAAAATCTAATGACATGGCCTCCTTGTTCACCTGATCTGAACCCCATTGAGAACCTGTGGTCCATCATCAAATGTGAGATTTACAAGGAGGGAAAACAGTACACCTCTCTGAACAGTGTTTGGGTAGCTGTGGTTGCTGCTGCACGCAATGTTGATGGTGAACAGATCAAAACACTGACAGAATCCATGGATGGCAGGCTTTTGAGTGTCCTTGCAAAGAAAGGTGGCTATATTGGTCACTGATTTGTTTTTGTTTTGTTTTTGAATGTCAGAAATGTATATTTGTGAATGTTGAGATGTTATATTGGTTTCACTGGTAAAAATAAATAATTGAAATGGGTATATATTTGTTTTTTGTTAAGTTGCCTAATAATTGCACAGTAATAGTCACCTGCACACACAGATATCCCCCTAAAATAGCTATAACTAAAAACAAACTAAAAACTACTTCCAAAACTATTCAGCTTTGATATTAATGAGTTTTTTGGGTTCATTGAGAACATGGTTGTTGTTCAATAATAAAATTAATCCTCAAAAATACAACTTGCCTAATAATTCTGCACTCCCTGTACTTAAGCATCTCACTAAAACCTTGAGGGAAATGGTCTTGCATGATATTTGGCGCACATTTCACCCTACAGCCAGAAATTATACTTTCTATTCCCATCCACATGGGAAGTACACAAGAATTGATTATCTATTTACTGACTCAGCGGGGCTCTCTTTGATAGCCAGCAGCAGCATTGGACTGATCACATGGTTGGACCATGCGCCAGTGAAATGTTCTATTAGCTGGCCTGAAATACCGACTGCACCTTTTTTATGGAGATTGGATGACACCATGCTTGACAACCCTATACTTAATCAGGAGTTGCAGAATGGTATCGAAGAATATTTTAGGCTCAACTCAGATGGCTCGGTGTGCCATACCACGGTGTGGGAGGCGCATAAATGTGTGATCCAAGGTATCCTGATCAGACATAAAGCGGCACAAAATCGTAAAAAGAGAGAACAATATGACACTCTCTTATCCAAAGTCTCAAAAGCGGAACAAGCACACAAAGATTCACCCAGGAGTGAAACTTTAAAGCAGGAACTAGCTGAGGCTAGGGCAGCACTTTTGCTACATTTACAAGCAGAGAATCAGGCTAAAGCTCTGAAACTCAGGCAACTGTTTTTTGAACAAGGAAACAAAGCCGGGAAACTACTGGCTCGTGCCATTGCACGACAGAGACTTAAAACATATGTCTATGAAATCGCTGACAAAAGCGGTAACATGCAAAAAGACGGGCAATCATTTGCAAATGTGTTTAGAGACTTTTATGAGGCTCTATATAATATTCGCCAGCCCAGTGGTCGGGAACCAAGAGGAGAGGTGATCCCTGTAGTGGAACAAGAGATAACAGACTATCTCGAAAGGGTTGACACCCCTACACTAACCAAAGAAGAGGTAGACCTATTGGAGAGGCCATTCACAGCGGAAGAGATATCGCTGGCAGTCAAAGACCTTCCTACGGGTAAGAGCCCGGGTTCGGATGGATTTGGCATAAAATATTATAAGTCATTTCTGCATGTGCTGACACCTCACTTGCTCAAAATGTTTAATCTTCTAACGGAGAACCCGGTCTTGCCCAGTACAATGCTTGAGGCATTCATCACTGTAATTCCCAAGCCTGGTAAGTCTGCTGAGATGGCCGAGAATTATAGGCCAAAATCTCTCCTCAACTCGGATGTCAAGGCTCTAGCAAAGCTTATCGCTAACCGGCTCAAATTTTTTGCCACGTTTGATATCTGTGGACCAGACTGGCTTTATCCCATCCAGAGAGGCAAGGGATAATACCTCGCGGGTTATCCAGTTGATCTCACATGCCTGGGCGGAATCCGCACCGTTGGCATTAGTGTCAACGGATGCGGAGAAAGCCTTTGATCGGGTCAATTGGATGTTTATGAGGCACACACTTGGGAAATTTGGATTCGGACCGGGTTTTATTCAAAAAATCTTCTCCTTGTAATCATCGCCTTCGGCGAGAGTAAGGGTCAATGGTACTCTCTCTGAGCCATTGCAAATCACGAACGGCACCAGACAGGGGTGTCCCCTTTCACCGCTACTGTTTGCACTGGTGGTGGAGGTGCTGGCTTGCAAGATCCGTGCCAACCCAGACATCCAGGGCATTAAAATAAGTCATACAGAACATAAATTGGCGATGTACGCAGATGACATTCTGCTGACATTGACCAATACGACTTCTCTCCAAGCTGCCATCTTTGAGTTCGAAGAATACGGGAGAGTGTCCGACTTCCTGCTTAACTTGGCCAAATCGGAGATCCTCAACATTACGGAACAACAGTGTGTCATTGTTACATTGCAGATGCAGGGTCCTCTTCAGATAGCTCCAGGGCGCTTGAAGTACCTTGGCATCACGCTTGCACCGACGGTTAAAGAAAACAGAATTTATGCTTACCTGATAAATTACTTTCTCCAACGGTGTGTCCGGTCCACTGCGTCATCCTTACTTGTGGGATATTCTCCTCCCCAACAGGAAATGGCAAAGAGCCCAGCAAAGCTGGCCATATAGTCCCTCCTAGGCTCCGCCTACCCCAGTCATTCGACCGACGGACAGGAGGAAATATATATAGGAGAAACCATATGGTAACGTGGTGACTGTAGTTAGAGAAAATAATTCATCAGACCTGATTAAAAAACCAGGGCGGGCCGTGGACCGGACACACCGTTGGAGAAAGTAATTTATAAGGTAAGCATAAATTATGTTTTCTCCAACATAGGTGTGTCCGGTCCACGGCGTCATCCTTACTTGTGGGAACCAATACCAAAGCTTTAGGACACGGATGAAGGGAGGGAGCAAATCAGGTCACCCAAACGGAAGGCACCACGGCTTGCAAAACCTTTCTCCCAAAAATAGCCTCCGAAGAAGCAAAAGTATATAATTTAAAAAATTTGGTCAACAGGAACCTCATTCTTGAAGGCCCATGTGGAAGCCACAGCCCTAGTGGAGTGAGCTGTGATACTTTCAGGAGGCTGCCGTCCGGCAGTCTCAAAAGCCAATCTGATGATGCTTTTAAACCAAAAGGAAAGAGAAGTAGAAGTTGCTTTTTTACCTCTCCTTTAACCAGAATAAACAACAAACAAAGAAGATGTTTGTCTAAAATCTTCAGTAGCCTCTAAATAGAATTTTAGAGCACGGACAACGTCCAAATTGTGTAACAAACGTTCCTTCTATGAAACTGGATTCGGACACAAAGAAGGTACAACTATCTCCTGGTTAAAATTTTTGTTGGAAACAACCTTCGGAAGAAAACCAGGCTCAGTACGTAAAACCACCTTATCTGCATGGACCAGATAGGGCAGAGAACACTGCAGAGCAGATAACTCAGAAACTCTTCTAGCGGAAGAAATTGCAACCTAAAACAAAACTTTCCAAGATAATAACTTAATATCTACGGAATGTAAGGGTTCAAACGGAACCCCTTGAAGAACTGAAAGAACTAGATTAAGACTCCAAGGAAGAGTCAAAGGTCTGTAAACAGGCTTGATTCTAACCAGAGCCTGAACAAACGCTTAAACGTCTGGCACAGCTGCCAGCCTTTTGTGAAGTAAAACAGATAAAGCAGAGATCTGTCCCTTCAGAGAACTCGCAGAAAATCCTTTCTCCAAACCTTCTTGTAGAAAGGAAAGAATCTTAGGAATTTTTATCTTGTTCCATGGGAATCCTTTAGATTCACACCAACAGATATATTTTTTCCATATATTATGGTAAATTTTTCTAGTTACAGGCTTTCTAGCCTGAATAAGAGTATCTATTACAGAATCTGAAAACCCACGCTTTGATAAAATCAAGCGTTCAAACTCCAAGCAGTCAGTTGGAGGAAAACCAGATTCGGATGTTCGAATGGACCCTGAATAAGAAGGTCCTGTCTCAAAGGTAGCTTCCATGGTGGAGCCGATGACACATTCACCAGGTCTGCATACCAAGTCCTGCGTGGCCACACAGGAACTATCAAGATCACCGAAGCCCTCTCCAGATTGATCCTGGCTACCAGCCTGGGAATGAGAGGAAACAGTGGGAATACATAAGCTAGGTTGAAGATCCAAGGTGCTACTATTGTATCCAATAGAGTCGCCTTGGGATCCCTGGATTTGGACCCGTAACAAGGGACCATGAAGTTCTGACGAGAGGCCATCAGAACCATTTCTGGAATGCCCCATAATTGAGTTATTTGGGCAAAGATTTCCAGATGGAGTTCCCACTCCCCCGGATGCTCCTCCATCGCCAGGGAACTCCTTGTTACCCCCTGATGGTTGATATATGTAACAGACGTCATGATGTCTGATTGAAACCTTATGAATTTGGCCTTTGCTAGTCGAGGCCAAGCCTTGAGAGCATTGAATATCGCTCTCAGTTCCATTATGTTTATCGGAAGAAGAGAGTCTTCCCGAAACCATAGACCCTGAGCTTTCAGGGGTTCCCAGACCGCGCCCCAGCCCACCAGACTGGTGTCGGTCGTGACAATGACCTACTCTGGTCAGCGGAAGCTCATTCCCTGTGACAGGTTGTCCAGGGTCCGCCACCAACGGAGTGAATCTCTGGTTATTTGATCTACTTGTATCGTCGGAGACAAGTCTGTATAATCCCCATTCCACTGTCTGAGCATGCACAGGTGTAATGGTCTTAGATGAATTCGTGCAAAAGGAACTATGTCCATTGCCGCAACCATCAAACCTATTACTTCCATGCACTGCGCTATGGAAGGAAGAAGAACAGAATGAAGTACCTGACAAGAGCTTAGAAGTTTTGATTTTCTGG
Source organism: Bombina bombina (assembly GCF_027579735.1). Classification (NCBI taxonomy): domain Eukaryota; kingdom Metazoa; phylum Chordata; class Amphibia; order Anura; family Bombinatoridae; genus Bombina; species Bombina bombina. Next base: position 1,069,288,688 of record NC_069502.1, read on the forward strand.
CCTCTGTCAGAAAAACCTTCATTTCTAAGGAAACTATTATTGTTCCCAAGAAGGGAACTCTTGTTGACGGGGACAGAGAACTTTTTTCTATGTTCACTTTCCACCTGTGAGATCTGAGAAAGGCTAGGACAATGTCCGTATGAGCCCTTGCTTTTGACAGAGACGACACTTGAATCAGGATGTCGTCCAAGTAAGGTACTACTGCAATGCCCCTTGGTCTTAGCACTGCTAGAAGGGACCCTAGTACCCTTGTGAAAATCCTTGGAGCAGTGGCTAATCCGAATGGAAGTGCCACAAACTGGTAATGCTTGTCCAGAAAGGCGAACCTTAGGAACCGAAAATGTTCCTTGTGGATAGGAATACGTAGGTACGCATCCTTTAAGTCCACCGTGGTCATGAATTGAGCTTCCTGGATGGTAGGAAGGATCGTTCGAATGGTTTCCATTTTGAACGATGAAACTCTTAGAAACTTGTTTAGAATCTTGAGATCTAAAATAGGTCTGAATGTTCCCTCTTTTTTGGGAATTATGAACAGGTTGGAGTAAAAACCCATTACTTGTTCTCCTAATGGAACAGGATGAATCACTCCCATGCTTAACAGGTCTTCTACACAGTGTAAGAATGTCTGTTCGAAGATAATTGAGACCCGTGGAACCTTCCCCTTGGGGGTAGTTCCCCGAATTCCAGGAGATAACCTTGAGAAACTATTTCTAGCGCCCAAGGATCCTGAACATCTCTTGCCCCAGCCTGAGCAAAGAGAGAAAGTCTGCCCCCCACCAGATCCTTCCCAGATCGGGGGCCAACACTTCATGCTGTTTTGGTAGCAGTGGCAGGTGACTTGGCCTGCTTACCCTTGTTCCAGCCTTGCATCGGCCTCCAGGCTGGCTTGGTTTGAGAAGTATTACCCTCTTGCTTAGAGGGTGTAGAATTTGAGGCTGGTCCGTTTCTGCGAAAGGGACGAAAATTTGGCTTCTTTTTAGCCTTAAAAGACCTATCCAGAGGAAGGGCGTGGCCCTTTCCCCCAGTGATGTCTGAAATAATCTCTTTCAAGTCAGGGCCAAACAGTGTTTTACCCTTGAAAGGGATGTTAAGCAAAAGCGCTCTGCGCGCCACGATAGCAAACCCTGAATTATTCGCCGCTAATCTAGCTAATTGCAAAGCGGCATCTAAAATAAAAAAGAGTTAGCCAATTTAAGAGCTTGAACTCTGTCCAAAACCTCCTCGTACGAAGATTCTTTATTGAGCGACTTTTCTAGTTCTTCGAACCAGAAACACGCAGCTGTAGTGACAGGAACAATGCATGAAATTGGTTGTAGAAGGTAACCTTGCTGAACAAACATCTTTTTAAGCAAACCCTCTAACCTTTAATCCATAGGATCTTGAAAGCACAACTATCTTCTATAGGAATAGAAGTGCGTTTGTTTAGAGTAGAAACCGCCCCCTCGACCTTGGGGACTGTATGCTATAAGTCCTTTCTGGGGTCGACTATAGGAACTAATTTCTTAAATATAGGGGGAGGACAAAAGGTATGCCGGGCCTTTCCCACTCCTTATTTACTATGTCCGCCACCCGCTTGGGTATAGGAAAAACATCGGGGGGCACCGGAACCTCTAGGAACTTGTCCATCTTACCTAATTTCTCTGGAATGACCAAATTGTCACAATCATCCAGAGTAGATAATACCTCCTTAAGTAGTGCGTGGAGATGTTGAAATTTAAATTTAAAAGTTACAATATCAGGTTCTGCTTGTTGAGAAATTTTCCCTGAATCTGAAATTTCTCCCTCAGACAAAACCTCCCTCCTGGCCCCTTCAGATAGGTGTGAGGGTATGTCAGAACAGATATCATCAGCGTCCTCTTGCTCTTCAGTGTTTAAAACAGAGCAATCACGCTTTCTCTGATAAGTAGGCATTTTGGAAAAAATGCATGCAATAGAATTATCCATTACAGCCATTAATTGTTGTATGGTAATAAGTATTGGCGCACTAGATGTACTAGGGGCCTCTTGTGTGGGCAAAACTGGTGTAGACACAGAAGGGGATGATGCAGTACCATGCTTACTCCCCTCATTAGAGGAATCATCTTGGGCAATATCATATCTATGGCATTATTATCCCTACTTTGTTTGGACATTATGACACAAATATATCACATATATTTAAATGGGGAGACACATTGGCTTACATATATATAGAACATCGTTATCTGATGGTTCAGACATGTTAAACAGGCTTAAACTTGTCAACAAAGCACAAAAACGTTTTACAATAAAACCGTTACTGTCCCTTTAAATTTCAAACTGAACACACTTTATTACTGAATATGTGAAAAAGTATCAAGGAATTGTTCAAATTTCACCAAAATTTCACCACAGTAACTTAAAGCCTTAAAAGTATTGCACACCAAATTTAAAAGCTTTAACCCTTAAAATAACAGAACCGGAGCCGTTTTTACATTTAACCCCTATACAGTCCCAGGTATCTGCTTTGCTGAGACCCAACCAAGCCCAGAGGGGAATACGATACCAAATGATGCCTTCTATAAGCTTTTTCAGTGGTTCTTAGCTCCTCACACATGCATCTGCATGCCATGCTTTCCAAAAACAACTGCGCATTAGAGGCGCGAAAATGAGGCTCTGTCTATGACTAGAAAAGGCCCCCAGTGAAAAAGGTGTCCAATACAGTGCCTGCCGTTTTTATTAAAACAATCCCCAAGATTTAACAACTATTAAAGTAATAATCTGCCAAATATACTTAGTAAACTAATCGTTTTAGCCCAGAAAAATGTCTACCAGTTTTTTAAGCCCTAATGAAGCCCTTTATTCTTTTACTTAAACTTAAGAAAATGGCTTACCGGTTCCCATAGGGAAAATGACAGCTTCCAGCATTACCGAGTCTTGTTAGAAATGTGTCATTCCTCAAGCAGCAAAAGTCTGCTCACTGTTTCCCCCAACTGAAGTTAATTCCTCTCAACAGTCCTGTGTGGAAACAGCCATCGATTTTAGTAACGGTTGCTAAAATCATTTTCCTCTTACAAACAGAAATCTTCATCTCTTTCCTGTTTCAGAGTAAATAGTACATACCAGCACTATTTTAAAATAACAAACTCTTGATTGAAGAATAAAAACTACATTTAAACACCAAAAAACTCTAAGCCATCTCCGTGGAGATGTTGCCTGTACAACGGCAAAGAGAATGACTGGGGTAGGCGGAGCCTAGGAGGGACTATATGGCCAGCTTTGCTGGGCTCTTTGCCATTTCCTGTTGGGGAGGAGAATATCCCACAAGTAAGGATGACGCCGTGGACCGGACACACCTATGTTGGAGAAATTGCTGATATAAATTACAAAAGTATTAGGGACGACATTATCCGTGACACGAATGCATGGAAAAACAAAACCATATCTTGGATTGGACGTATACACATCGCCAAGATGAACATTCTACCTAGAGTTTTGTACATCATGCAGGCGGTCCCACTTTTGATTGCATCACATATTATGCATCAGGTGCAAGTAGCAATTGAAACATATATCTGGAGTGGGAACAAACCTAGAGTGAACAGGAGATCGCTGTATCTCCCAAGAGACAGGAGGAGGACTGGGAGTCCCCCACTTATGGCAAGGCCATAGGTCTGCAGCGCTTGGTGGAATGGTGTCACAACTCCTCCAGTAAAGCCTGGATAGGACTAGACAATGATATTTTGCAGAGGAGTAACGTGGGCTCACTGGCCTGGGTTGCATCCTCCAAGCGTCCTGGTAAGATAAAGCAATATCCCATGATGGGAGATGTTTTCAGGATATGGGATGAGCTTATAAAAGTAGAGAGCAAAATCTCAACAATGAAAGCTCCAGTCACACCGGTCTGAGATAACCCAGACAACGGTCTGGCTAACAGACCATACAGCCGAAGTTCACTTTATACACTAGCTGATGCAGCCATTTCCAACACAATTCATCAGGGGAAGGTCAGACCGCAGACAGAGCTGGTTGAGTGGGATGACTGGATGTTTGGATCATGATTTCGGACTGCGCAATTCCATCATTATTATGACAGTATTAAAGACAAAGAGTCATTCTCCAGACAGAAAACTCCCTTCGAGGTGCTCTGCACCACAGAAGGAGCACAGACCCATCTAATATCGAGGCTTTATAAGATGCTGCTGGTTAGAGAAGAGGGCACCTTGCCTTCTTATGTGGATGCCTGGCATAAAGAACTTGGTAGTGATTTGAATACTGAGGAGTGGCTAAAATTTTTTGGTAAAGCAAAGAAAGCTTCGGTATCGGCTCGTCTGCAGGAGATGCATTATAAGTTTCTAAGTAGGTGGTATCTTACCCCCCAAAGGCTAAAAAAGATCTACCCTCACACGGGAGGGGGATGCTGGAGAGACTGCGGAGAGGAGGGTAAAACCGTTCTGGGAGGGAGTGTTTGCAGAATGTAGCAAAATACTGACCATCATTATACCCCCAGACCCATATTATCTACTACTACATAAACTCCCTAAGATCTCTGAAGAGGCAAAGCAAAGATTGTTCGTACTTATGTTGAACTGTGCTAAGAGCCTGATCCAGAAATACTGGAAATCAGCACAAGTCCCTGATGTGGGAGAGTGGAGAAGTGGGGTGAGAGATTTGCTGAACTTGGATAGGTACCACTACTTCAAAGCGGGTAAACTGGTCACTCATGAATATATGTTACTGCTCTGGGAGGGTAAATCAATTTAGAAATAGAAACTGTTATGATAAGGAACCCGGAGTCATAAACAATCCATAAATGTAGTCGGTTCTTCCCTGGCCTTATTTAAAACCCCATCCATAACCAACACTTCCCCCTCTTCCTTCCCCTCCCCCTTTTTTTTTTTCTCTCTCTTCCTTTCTTTCTTCCTCCTTCTCTTCCCTCTGGGCACTTGTACTGCGCCTTCTGTTCTCTCTTTACTTTCAGATCCGCTATTTTAGTGGACATTTGGATAGGCTAGCTGTACTATCAGTCAACTCGTGTTCAATGAGTCAGGGAATATGAGTATTCTTACCTAAAGCAGAATTAGCTTGGTGCAGCTGGCCTGTCAAAAAAAAAGTAATTAGCATAGGATATAAGCAAATGTTACTAATTATAAATAATTACTTATCCTTTTTGTGTAATGAACATAGGAAACATACTTATCGGAGCTATTAGCAGTTGTATAAGGTTGGAAGCTCCAGACTTATGAGCATTACTTGCTGTATACAACTTGATCTATGTAATGTATATCTATATCTTGTAAAGCATGTTCATTCAATAAAGCTTTTATAAATAAAAAAAAAAAAAAAGCAGGAATACGATGCATTGGAGCCAGCCCATTTTTAGTTGAGAGCCTAGGTTATGCTTATTGGTGGGTAAATGTTAGCCTCCAATAAGCAAGCCCTATCCATGGTGCTGAACCTAAAATGGGCTGGCTGCTAAGATTTACATTCCTGCTTTTAAAATAAAGATAGCAAGAGAACAAATAAAATGTGATCATAGGAGTAAATTAAAGTTGATTCAAATTTTATGCTCTATCTGAATCATGAAAGAAAACATTTGGGTTCAGTGCCCCTTTAAGAAGCATGTACCTCGGGACAGATCTGGACAGAGCCAACAGAAGAGCGTTTCTCTCGACCGTCTAATACGATCTGTTGAGACACATCTGAATGATCACCGTTCCACTGCCTCAGCATGCACAGTTGTAAAGGTCTGAGACAGAACCTGGCAAAAGGAATGATGTCCATGCAGGACACCATGAGACCAATCACCTCCATACACTGAGCCACCGAGGGACTCAAGGAGGTCCGGAGGGCAAGACATGCCGAAGTTAGCTTGCAATGTCTCTGGTCTGTTACAAATATCCTCATGGAAATGGAGTCTATTATAGTACCCAGGAATTCCACCCCAGTACTTGGGATAAGAGAACTCTTTTCCAAGTTTAACTTCCATCCATGTGTTCAAAGAAGACTGAGACGAAAGGAAGGTGCTTGCACCAGAATATCGTCCAAGTATGGGGCTACTGCAATACCCTGAGTTCTGGCAATGGCTAGAAGAGCCCCCAGAACCTTCGTAAAGATTCTTGGAGCAGTAGCTAGGCCAAACGGAAGGGCAATGAACTGGAAGTGCTGGTCCAGGAATGCAAACCTCAGGAACTGAAGGTGTTCCCCGTGGATTGGAACATGAAGGTAAGCCTCCTTCAAATCTATAGTGGTCATAAACTGGCCTTCCTGAATTAAAGGAAGGATGGACCTTATTGTCTCCATCTTGAAGAAAGGGACAATGAGAAATATGCTTAAGCACTTTAGGTCCAGAATTGGGCGAAAGTTCCCTCCTTCTTAGGGACCACAAAAAGGTTTGAATAAAATCCCAAACTTCTTTCTTCGATCGGCACCGGGACAACAACTCCTAAGGAGGATAGATTCCGAACACACCCTAGATAGGCATCCCTCTTTTCTGGTCTGGTAGACAGATTCGAGAGACGGAATCTGCCCCTTGGCGGATGAGATTTGAAGCCTATCTTGTATCCCTGAGATACCACCTCCAGGACCCACGGATCCTGTATGTCCTTGAACCAGGCGTCTGAGAAAAGACAGTCTGCCCAGCCCCCTACACGATCCGATCCTGGATCGGGGGCTGCCCCTTCATGCCGATTTGTTTTCGGTGGGCTTCTTCTGTTTGGATTTATTCCAGGACTGAGCCGGCTTCCAAGAACTCTAGGGTTGCTCGGGCTTGTAAGATTGCTGTCGTTGGGATTTGTAGGAACGAAAATTAGAAGATTGTCGTTCTTTAGACTTGTTAATCTTATCTTGCGGTAGGAAGGCACCCTTGCCTCCGATAACCGTAGAAATAATGGAGTCCAGGCCTGGACCAAATAAAATCTTTCCCTTGAAGGGAAGAGAAAGGAGTCTGGACTTAGAAGTCATATTCGCAGACCAAGACTTCAACCAGAGCGCCCGGTGGGCTAGGATCACAAAGCTAGAGGCCTTTGCATTTAGGCAAATAATTTGTATGTTCGCATCACAGATAAAAGAATTAGCAATTCTCAGAGCTTTAATTCTGTCTGGAATATCCTCGAGGGGAGATTCCACCTCAATGAGTTCCGACAAAGTCGCACCAGTAGGTAGCCGCTCCTGCAACCGCGGCAACTGCAGTCGCCGGTTGAAACAAAAATCTGTATGTTGAAACATCTTTCTCAGAAAGGTTTCCATTTTCTTATCCATCGGCTCGCTGAACAAAGAACTATCCTGAAGAGGTATAGTAGTAAGTTTAGCAAGCGTAGAGATAGCACCATCCACCTTAGGAATGGAGCCCCACAAATCCAGTTGAGAGTCCGGGACTGGGAACAACTTTTAAAAAGTAGACAAGGGGGAAAAGGAAGAACCAATTCTTTACCATTCATTCTTAATAATGTTCGCCATCTTAACTGGCATGTCTCCCTTCTTAGACTTTATAACTTTGTTAAGGCATGTAGAACATAATTGAGTGGGCTGGAAAACCATGGTCTCTTCACAATATAAACAGGTATGATTTAGTACAGAAGGAGTACCTTCTAACATGTCAGAGTCCTCCATAGCTCAGGTTATACCCACAGAAGAACACAAATAAAAATGTTTTTTATTATAGAAAACTGCACCTTTATACTCTCAATGGCTGGGAAACTCACCACCTCCTAGACCCAGACAGTTAACAGAGGGAAAGGTTCAAGTCTCAGCTGGAATGGAGGAAATGAACATAGACCACACCCGGTCACATGGAGTGCAAGACAAAAGTGAAACTTAAAAGTGAAACCTGTTTGTCCCAGCCAAAAAACATAATTTATGTAAGAACTTACCTGATAAATTCATTTCTTTCATATTAGCAAGAGTCCATGAGCTAGTGACGTATGGGATATACATTCCTACCAGGAGGGGCAAAGTTTCCCAAACCTCAAAATGCCTACAAATACACCCCTCACCACACCCACAATTCAGTTTAACGAATAGCCAAGAAGTGGGGTGATAAAAAAGTGCGAAAGCATATAAAATAAGGAATTGGAATAATTGTGCTTTATACAAAATCATAACCACCACAAAAAAGGGCGGGCCTCATGGACTCTTGCTAATATGAAAGAAATGAATTTATCAGGTAAGTTCTTACATAAATTATGTTTTCTTTCATGTAATTAGCAAGAGTCCATGAGCTAGTGACGTATGGGATAATGACTACCCAAGATGTGGATCTTTCCACACAAGAGTCACTAGAGAGGGAGGGATAAAATAAAGACAGCCAATTCCTGCTGAAAAAAATCCACACCCAAAATAAAGTTTAACGAAAAACATAAGCAGAAGATTCAAACTGAAACCGCTGCCTGAAGTACTTTTCTACCAAAAACTGCTTCAGAAGAAGAAAATACATCAAAATGGTAGAATTTAGTAAAAGTATGCAAAGAGGACCAAGTTGCTGCTTTGCAGATCTGGTCAACCGAAGCTTCATTCCTAAACTCCCACGAAGTAGAAACTGACCTAGTAGAATGAGCTGTAATTCTCTGAGGCGGAGTTTTACCCGACTCAACATAGGCAAGATGAATTAAAGATTTCAACCAAGATGCCAAAGAAATGGCAGAAGCTTTCTGGCCTTTCTAGAACCGGAAAAGATAACAAATAGACTAGAAGTCTTACGAAAAGATTTCGTAGCTTCAACATAATATTTCAAAGCTCTAACAACATCCAAAGAATGCAATGATTTCTCCTTAGAATTCTTAGGATTAGGACATAATGAAGGAACCACAATTTCTCTACTAATGTTGTTGGAATTCACAACTTTAGGTAAAAATTCAAAAGAAGTTCGCAACACCGCCTTATCCTGATGAAAAATCAGAAAAGGAGACTCACAAGAAAGAGCAGATAATTCAGAAACTCTTCTGGCAGAAGAGATGGCCAAAAGGAACAAAACTTTCCAAGAAAGTAATTTAATGTCCAATGAATGCATAGGTTCAAACGGAGGAGCTTGAAGAGCTCCCAGAACCAGATTCAAACTCCAAGGAGGAGAAATTGACTTAATGACAGGTTTTATACGAACCAAAGCTTGTACAAAACAATGAATATCAGGAAGAATAGCAATCTTTCTGTGAAAAAGAACAGAAAGAGCAGAGATTTGTCCTTTCAAAGAACTTGTGGACAAACCCTTATCTAAACCATCCTGAAGGAACTGTAAAATTCTCGGTATTCTAAAAGAATGCCAGGAAAAATGATGAGAAAGACACCAAGAAATATAAGTCTTCCAGACTCTATAATATATCTCTCGAGATACAGATTTACGAGCCTGTAACATAGTATTAATCACAGAGTCAGAGAAACCTCTTTGACCAAGAATCAAGCGTTCAATCTCCATACCTTTAAATTTAAGGATTTCAGATCCTGATGGAAAAAAGGACCTTGTGACAGAAGGTCTGGTCTTAACGGAAGAGTCCACGGTTGGCAAGAAGCCATCCGGACAAGATCCGCATACCAAAACCTTTGAGGCCATGCCGGAGCTACCAGCAGAACAAACGAGCATTCCTTCAGAATCTTGGAGATTACTCTTGGAAGAAGAACTAGTGGCGGAAAGATATAGGCAGGATGATACTTCCAAGGAAGTGATAATGCATCCACTGCCTCCGCCTGAGGATCCCGGGATCTGGACAGATACCTGGGAAGTTTCTTGTTTAGATGGGACGCCATCAGATCTATTTCTGGAAGTTCCCACATTTGAACAATCTGAAGAAATACCTCTGGGTGAAGAGACCATTCGCCCGGATGCAACGTTTGGCGACTGAGATAATCCGCTTCCCAATTGTCTACACCTGGGATATGAACCGCAGAGATTAGACAGGAGCTGGATTCCGCCCAAACCAAAATTCGAGATACTTCTTTCATAGCCAGAGGACTGTGAGTCCCTCCTTGATGATTGATGTATGCCACAGTTGTGGCATTGTCTGTCTGAAAACAAATGAACGATTCTCTCTTCAGAAGAGGCCAAAACTGAAGAGCTCTGAAAATTGCACGGAGTTCCAAAATATTGATCGGTAATCTCACCTCCTGAGATTCCCAAACTCCTTGTGCCGTCAGAGATCCCCACACAGCTCCCCAACCTGTGAGACTTGCATCTGTTGAAATTACAGTCCAGGTCGGAAGCACAAAAGAAGCCCCCTGAATTAAACGATGGTGATCTGTCCACCATGTTAGAGAGTGTCGAACAATCGGTTTTAAAGATATTAATTGAGATATCTTCGTGTAATCCTTGCACCATTGCTTCAGCATACAGAGCTGAAGAGGTCGCATGTGAAAACGAGCAAAGGGGATCGCGTCCGATGCAGCAGTCATAAGACCTAGAATTTCCATGCATAAGGCTACCGAAGGGAATGATTGTGACTGAAGGTTTCGACAAGCTGTAATCAACTTTAGACGTCTCTTGTCTGTTAAAGACAGAGTCATGGACACTGAATCCATCTGGAAACCCAGAAAGGTTACCCTTGTCTGAGGAATCAAAGAACTTTTTGGTAAATTGATCCTCCAACCATGATCTTGAAGAAACAACACAAGTCGATTCGTATGAGATTCTGCTAAATGTAAAGACTGAGCAAGTACCAAGATATCGTCCAAATAAGGAAATACCACAATACCCTGTTCTCTGATTACAGACAGCAGGGCACCGAGAACCTTTGTAAAAATTCTTGGAGCTGTAGCTAGGCCAAACGGCAGAGCCAAAAACTGGTAATGCTTGTCCAGAAACGAGAACCTCAGGAACTGATAATGATCTGGATGAATCGGAATATGCAGATATGCATCCTGTAAATCTATTGTGGACATATAATTCCCTTGCTGAACAAAAGGTAAGATAGTCCTTACAGTTACCATCTTGAACGTTGGTATCCTTACATAACGATTCAATATTTTTAGATCCAGAACTGGTCTGAAAGAATTCTCCTTCTTTGGTACAATGAAGAGATTTGAATAAAACCCCATCCCCTGTTCCGGAACTGGAACTGGCATAATTACTCCAGTCAACTCTAGATCTGAAACACATTTCAGAAATGCTTGAGCTTTTACTGGATTTACTGGGACACGGGAAAGAAAAAATCTCTTTGCAGGAGGTCTCAACTTGAAACCAATTCTGTACCCTTCTGAAACAATGCTCTGAATCCAAAGATTGTGAACAGAATTGATCCAAATTTCCTTGAAAAAACGTAACCTGCCCCCTACCAGCTGAGCTGGAATGAGGGCCTCACCTTCATGTGGACTTAGAAGCAGGCTTTGCCTTTCTAGCTGGCTTGGATTTATTCCAGACTGGAGATGGTCTCCAAACTGAAACTGCTCCTGAGGATGAAGGATCAGGCTTTTGTTCTTTGTTGAAACGAAAGGAACGAAAACGATTATTAGCCCTGTTTTTACCTTTAGATTTTTTATCCTGTGGTAAAAAAGTTCCTTTCCCACCAGTAACAGTTGAAATAATGGAATCCAACTGAGAACCAAACAATTTGTTACCCTGGAAAGAAATGGAAAGTAAAGTTGATTTAGAAGCCATATCAGCATTCCAAGTTTTAAGCCATAAAGCTCTTCTAGCTAAAATAGCTAGAGACATAAACCTGACATCAACTCTGATAATATCAAAAATGGCATCACAGATAAAATTATTAGCATGTTGAAGAAGAATAATAATATCATGAGAATCACGATGTGTTACTTGTTGCGCTAAAGTTTCCAACCAAAAAGTTGAAGCTGCAGCAACATCAGCCAAAGATATAGCAGGTCTAAGAAGATTACCTGAACACAGATAAGCTTTTCTTAGAAAGGACTCAATTTTCCTATCTAGAGGATCCTTAAACGAAGTACCATCTGACGTAGGAATAGTAGTACGTTTAGCAAGGGTAGAAATAGCCCCATCAACTTTAGGGATCTTGTCCCAAAATTCTAATCTGTCAGACGGCACAGGATATAATTGCTTAAAACGTTTAGAAGGAGTAAATGAATTACCCAAATTATCCCATTCTTTGGAAATTACTGCAGAAATAGCATTAGGAACAGGAAAAACTTCTGGAATAACCACAGGAGCTTTAAATACCTTATCTAAACGTTTAGAATTAGTATCAAGAGGACCAGAATCCTCTATTTCTAAAGCAATTAGTACTTCTTTAAGTAAAGAACGAAAAAATTCCATTTTAAATAAATATGAAGATTTATCAGCATCAACCTCTGAGACAGAATCCTCTGAACCAGAGGAATCATCAGAATCAAAATGATGATGTTCAGTTAAAAATTCATCTGTAGGGAGAGAAGTTTTAAAAGATTTTTTTACGTTTACTAGAAGGAGAAATAACAGACATAGCCTTCTTTATGGATTCAGAAACAAAATCTCTTATATTATCAGGAACATTCTGCACCTTAGATGTTGAAGGAACTGCAACAGGCAATGGTACTTTACTAAAGGAAATATTATCTGCTTTAACAAGTTTGTCATGACAATCAATACAAACAACAGCTGGAGGAATAGCTACCAAAAGTTTACAGCAGATACACTTAGCTTTGGTAGATTCAGCACTTGACAGCGATTTTCCTGTAGTATCTTCTGACTCAGATGCAACGTGAGACATCTTGCAATATGTAAGAGAAAAAACAACATATATATAAAGCAAAATTGATCAAATTCCTTAAATGACAGTTTCAGGAATGGGAAAAAATGCCAAAGAACAAGCTTCTAGCAACCAGAAGCAATAAAAAATGAGACTTAAATAATGTGGAGACAAAAGTGACGCCCATATTTTTCGCGCCAAATAAGACGCCCACATTATTTGGCGCCTAAATGCTTTTTGGCGCCAAAAATGACGCCACATCCGGAACGCCGACATTTTTGGCGCAAAATAACGTCAAAAAATGACGCAACTTCTGGCGACACGTATGACGCCGGAAACGGAAATAGAATTTTTGCGCCAAAAAAATCCGCGCCAAGAATGACGCAATAAAATGAAGCATTTTCAGCCCCCGCGAGCCTAACAGCCCACAGGGAAAAAGTCAAATTTTAAGGTAAGAAAAATGTTAAATTAAAATGCATTATCCCAAATATGAAACTGACTGTCTGAAAATAAGGAAAGTTGAACATTCTGAGTCAAGGCAAATAAATGTTTGAATACATATATTTAGAACTTTATAAACAAAGTGCCCAACCATAGCTAGGAGTGTCACAGAAAATAAGATTTACTTACCCCAGGACACTCATCTACATATAGCAGATAGCCAAACCAGTACTGAAACGAGAATCAGCAGAGGTAATGGTATATATAAGAGTATATCGTCGATCTGAAAAGGGAGGTAAGAGATGAATCTCTACGACCGATAACAGAGAACCTATGAAATAGACCCCTTAGAAGGAGATCACTGCATTCAAATAGGCAATACTCTCCTCACATCCCTCCGACATTCACTGCACGCTGAGAGGAAAACCGGGCTCCAACTTGCTGCGGAGCGCATATCAACGTAGAATCTAGCACAAACTTACTTCACCACCTCCATCGGAGGCAAAGTTTGTAAAACTGAATTGTGGGTGTGGTGAGGGGTGTATTTGTAGGCATTTTGAGGTTTGGGAAACTTTGCCCCTCCTGGTAGGAATGTATATCCCATACGTCACTAGCTCATGGACTCTTGCTAATTACATGAAAGAAACACCAGTCTATCAGCCCAGGAAAAAAAAAATCACACAAAGCAGCACGTAAATAATTAATACACTGATTTATTAACCCCAACTGTTCAATAAACTTCAGAGGATATTAACCCTGGATCCTACCGTGGTATAAAGGAGCCACACTGTGACCCTGTTATAGCGTTTTATGTGTAAAAATTGAAACAATCTTACCTCCAGGATCCATGCTGTGGAACAGAGCACATCATCTCAAGTGTCAGAGTCTTATAGCAGCACTCCTGGATGAACTTGAGTGAGAGAAAGCAGGCAGTGAAACTCGTCAACACTGATTGCTTAGGAGCTGTTAGCAGTAGTCTGGATGGTTTTGCAGAAAAACTTTCCCCGCATCTCCAGACTCTAACTTTCATCAATACTCTGAGAGGTTGACATGACTACTTAAAACTCCAGTCCTTTCTCGAAGGGCAGATACCCTTTTTTAGGACTCGCCGAATCTTCTGACACTTCTC
>NC_069502.1:1069541972-1069601678 GCF_027579735.1 Bombina bombina
AATCAATACATTTAGTACACATTCTCCTATGGGGCTCCACCATGGCTTTTAAACATAATGAACAAGTAGTTTCCTCTGTGTCAGACATGTTTGTACAGACTAGCAATGAGACTAGCAAGCTTGGAAAACACTTTAAACCAAGTTAACAAGTAATATAAAAAACGTTACTGTGTCTTTAAGAAAAACAAATTGTCAAAATTTGAAATAACAGTGAAAAAAGGCAGTTACACTAACGAAATTTTTACAGTGTATGTAACAAGTTAGCAGAGCATTGCACCCACTTGCAAATGGATGATTAACCCCTTAATACCAAAAACGGATTAACAAATGAAAAAAAACGTTTTTTAAATCAGTCACAACAACTGCCACAGCTCTACTGTGGCTGTTACCTTCCTCAAACACGACTTTTGAAGCCTTTTGAGCCCTTCAGAGATGTCCTATATCATGCAGGGAACTGCTGAGGGAAGCTGAATGTCTCGGTTTGTAATTTTAGCTGCGCAGAAAAGCGCAAAAATAGGCCCCTCCCACTCATATTACAACAGTGGAAAGCCTCAGGAAACTGTTCCTAGGCAAAAATCAGCCAGCCATGTGGAAAAAAACTAGGCCCCAATAAGTTTTATCACCAAGCATATATAAAAACGATTAAACATGTCAGCAAACGTTTTATATTGCACTTTTATAAGAGTATGTATCTCTGGTAATAAGCCTGATACCAGTCGCTATTAAATCACTGTATTTAGGGTTAACTTACATTAATCCGGTATCAGCAGCATTTTCTAGCAATTCCATCCCTAGAAAATTTTTAAACTGCACATACCTTATTGCAGGATAACCTGCACGCCATTCCCCCTCTGAAGTTACCTCACTCCTCAGACATATGTGAGAACGGCAGTGGATCTTAGTTACTTCTGCTAAGATCAAAGAAAACGCAGGCAGATTCTTCTTCTAAATGCTGCCTGAGATAAAATAGTACACTCCGGTACCAATTAAAAATAATAAACTTTTGATTGAAGAAAAAAAACTAACTATAATACACCACTCTCCTCTTACTACCTCCATCTTTGTTGAGAGTTGCAAGAGAATGACTGGATATGGCAGTTAAGGGAGGAGCTATATAGCAGCTCTGCTGTGGGTGATCCTCTTGCAACTTCCTGTTGGGAAGGAGAATATCCCACAAGTAATGGATGATCCGTGGACTGGATACACTTAACAAGAGAAAACCATATTTTTTTGCAAACTGGGTACTGGCAGACAGCTGCCAGTACCCAAGATGGCCCCAATTAAGGCAGAGGGGAGGGTTAGAGAGTGGTTTTGGGGGGGGGATCAGGGAGGTTGGGGGCTAAGGGGGGGATCCTACACAGTAGCATATGTAAATATGCTAAAAAAAATTATTATTTTTAAAAACCCTTTTATTTTAGTACTGGCAGACTTTCTGCCAGTACTTAAGATGGCGGGGACAATTGTGGGGTGGGGGAGGGAAGGGAGCTGTTTGGGAGGGATCAGGGGGTGGGATGTGTCAGGTGGGAGGCTAATCTCTACACTAAAGCTAAAATTAACCCTGCAAGCTCCCTACAAACTCGCTAATTAACCCCTTCGCTGCTAGCCATAATACATGTGAGGCGCAGCAGAATTTAGCGGCCTTCTAATTACCAGAAAGCAACGCCAAAGTCATATATGTCTGCTATTTCTGAACAAAGGGGATCCCAGAGAAGCATTTACAACCATTTGTGCCATAATTGCACAAGCTGTTTGTAAATGATTTCAGTGAGAAACCTAAAATTGTGAAAAATTTTACGTTTTTTTTAATTTGATCGCATTTGGCGGTAAAAACAGAATTTATGTTTACCTGATAAATTACTTTCTCCAACGGTGTGTCCGGTCCACGGCGTCATCCTTACTTGTGGGATATTCTCTTCCCCAACAGGAAATGGCAAAGAGCCCAGCAAAGCTGGTCACATGATCCCTCCTAGGCTCCGCCTACCCCAGTCATTCGACCGACGTTAAGGAGGAATATTTGCATAGGAGAAACCATATGGTACCGTGGTGACTGTAGTTAAAGAAAATAAATTATCAGACCTGATTAAAAAAACCAGGGCGGGCCGTGGACCGGACACACCGTTGGAGAAAGTAATTTATCAGGTAAACATAAATTCTGTTTTCTCCAACATAGGTGTGTCCGGTCCACGGCGTCATCCTTACTTGTGGGAACCAATACCAAAGCTTTAGGACACGGATGAAGGGAGGGAGCAAATCAGGTCACCTAAATGGAAGGCACCACGGCTTGCAAAACCTTTCTCCCAAAAATAGCCTCAGAAGAAGCAAAAGTATCAAACTTGTAAAATTTGGTAAAAGTGTGCAGTGAAGACCAAGTCGCTGCCCTACATATCTGATCAACAGAAGCCTCGTTCTTGAAGGCCCATGTGGAAGCCACAGCCCTAGTGGAATGAGCTGTGATTCTTTCGGGAGGCTGCCGTCCGGCAGTCTCGTAAGCCAATCTGATGATGCTTTTAATCCAAAAAGAGAGAGAGGTAGAAGTTGCTTTTTGACCTCTCCTTTTACCAGAATAAACAACAAACAAGGAAGATGTTTGTCTAAAATCCTTTGTAGCCTCTAAATAGAATTTTAGAGCGCGAACAACATCCAAATTGTGCAACAAACGTTCCTTCTTTGAAACTGGTTTCGGACACAGAGAAGGTACGATAATCTCCTGGTTAATGTTTTTGTTAGAAACAACTTTTGGAAGAAAACCAGGTTTAGTACGTAAAACCACCTTATCTGCATGGAACACCAGATAAGGAGGAGAACACTGCAGAGCAGATAATTCTGAAACTCTTCTGGCAGAAGAAATTGCAACTAAAAACAAAACTTTCCAAGATAATAACTTAATATCAACGGAATGCAAGGGTTCAAACGGAACCCCCTGAAGAACTGAAAGAACTAAATTGAGACTCCAAGGAGGAGTCAAAGGTTTGTAAACAGGCTTAATTCTAACCAGAGCCTGAACAAAGGCTTGAACATCTGGCACAGCAGCCAGTCTTTTGTGAAGTAACACCGACAAGGCAGAAATCTGTCCCTTCAGGGAACTTGCAGATAATCCTTTTTCCAATCCTTCTTGAAGGAAGGATAGAATCCTAGGAATCTTAACCTTGTCCCAAGAGAATCCTTTAGATTCACACCAACAGATATATTTTTTCCAAATTTTGTGGTAAATCTTTCTAGTTACAGGCTTTCTGGCCTGAACAAGAGTATCAATAACAGAATCTGAGAACCCTCGCTTCGATAAAATCAAGCGTTCAATCTCCAAGCAGTCAACTGGAGTGAAACCAGATTCGGATGTTCGAACGGACCCTGAACAAGAAGGTCTCGTCTCAAAGGTAGCTTCCAAGGTGGAGCCGATGACATATTCACCAGATCTGCATACTAAAAAACTCTAAGCCATCTCCGTGGAGATGTTGCCTGTACAACGGCAAAGAGAATGACTGGGGTAGGCGGAGCCTAGGAGGTATCATGTGACCAGCTTTGCTGGGCTCTTTGCCATTTCCTGTTGGGGAAGAGAATATCCCACAAGTAAGGATGACGCCGTGGACCGGACACACCTATGTTGGAGAAATGGTGGCATGAAATATACCAAAAGTGCCTAGATCAATACTATGGGTTGTCTACTACACTACAGCTAAAATTAACCATACAAGCTCCCTAAAAGCTCCCTAATTAACCCCTGCACTGCTGGGCATAATACACGTGTGGTGCTCAGCGGCATTTAGCGGCCTTCTAATTACCAAAAAGCAATGCCAAAGCCATATATGGCTGCTATTTCTGAACAAAGGGGATCCCAGAGAAGCATTTACAACCATTTGTGCCATAATTGCACAAGCTGTTTGTAAATGATTTCAGTGAGAAACCTAAAATTGTGAACAATTTTACGTTTTTTTTTAATTTGATCGCATTTGGCGGTGAAATGGTGGTATGAAATATACCAAAATTGGCCTAGATCAATACTTTGGGATGTCTACTAAAAAAAAATATACACATGTCAATGGCTATTCAGGGATTCCTGACAGATATCAGTGTTCCAACGTAACTAGCGCTAATTTTGAAAAAAATTGGTTTGGAAATAGCAAAGTGCTACTTGTATTTATTGCCCTATAACTTGCAAAAAAAGCAAAGAACATGTAAACATTGGGTATTTCTAAACTCAGGACAAAATTTAGAAACTATTTAGCATGGGTGTTTTTTGGTGGCTGTAGATCTGTAACAGATTTTGGGGGTCAAAGTTAGAAAAAGTGCATTTTTTTTTAGTAAATT
Organism: Bombina bombina; assembly: GCF_027579735.1. Classification (NCBI taxonomy): domain Eukaryota; kingdom Metazoa; phylum Chordata; class Amphibia; order Anura; family Bombinatoridae; genus Bombina; species Bombina bombina. The sequence continues at coordinate 1,069,546,278 of NC_069502.1, forward strand.
ATAAGATATGCTGAAAATAATGGTATCTTTAGAAAGTCCATTTAATGGCGGGAAAAACGTTATATAATATGTGTGGGTACAGTAAATGAGCAAGAGAAAAATTACAGCTAAACACAAACACCGCAAAAAATGTAAAATAGCCTTGGTCCCAAACGGACAGAAAATGGAAAAGTGCTGTGGTCATTAAGGGGTTGAGAATGCGTACCCTGACCTCTCTTGTGGTCATTCCAATGTAGGCCAGCTTACATGGACAATAGAGTACATAAATGACTCCTATAGTTCTGCAGGAAAAATTAGATGTTAATTTGTAAATCTTGCCAGTTCTCTCTGTTAAGTGTTTTAGTGTTCCATACATATTTACATGCTGTACATGTACTGCAAGGATACATTCCTGGATCAGTATCCTTTTTCTTAGTTGATCGTACAAAATGACTAGATACTAATTTGTCTCTTAGGTTAGTTGGTCTCTTATATACTACTGATACCTTTTCACCAATTATGGAATTAAGAGTGGTATCATTTTGTAATATTTTCCAGTGATCATTGATTATTTTAGTCACCTGTGACATCTGGGGATTATATGTCGTTATCAGTCTTGGATAAGGATCATTTGAAGTTTTATCTTTTGGTACCAACAATTTATCTCGTGATTTTAAACACTTTCTAATTTGCTCATTTGACAGATTTCGTACTTTATCCTCGTAAGATAAGGGGGACATGGCTGCAAGGTGAGCTCTCTTATAGAGGAGGGGGAAGACTAACCTCTGAAGTTACGAAAGGAACAAAAATTACTCTGATGTCCTTTCGATTTATTTTTCCTATCTTGAGGCAGATGATCCTTTACCACCTGTGATATCGGAAATCATTTCCGCCAAACCTGGCCCAAACAAGGTCTTTCCCTTGCAAGAAATCGCTTAGATTTAGAGGAAACATCCACTGATCAAGATTTCAGCCATAGTGCCCTCTGCTCCAAAATTGAGAAACCAGATATTTTGGCCCCCAACTTAATGACCTGAAAGAAGCGTCAGTGATAAAGAAATTGGCTAACTTAAGGGCCTTTATCCTACCCTGAATCTCCTCTAAAGGCGTCTCTGCTTGGAGGGACTTAGACAAAGCGTCAAACCAATATGCAGCCGCACTTGTCACTGTAGCAATATACACTGTAGCAATACACACCGCCGGTTGCTATTGTAATCCATGATGAGTATACATCTTCTTTAAGAAAGCCTCCAGCTTCTTGTCCATAGGGTCCTTGAAAAAGCAACTATACTAAATAGGAATAGTAGTCCTCTTGGCCAGTGTAGATATCGCCCCTTCCACCCTGGGAAGCGTCTGCCATGACTCCTTAATGGAGTTGGCCACCGGGAACATCTTCTTAAAGCCTGGGGAAGGAGAAAAAGGAATTCCAGGTCTCTCCCACTCCCAGGCAATAATCTCCGTAGCACTGTCTGGCACTGGAAACACCTACCCAGGGGAGGGAACATCAAAAGTATCTATTTAATTTGCTAGATTTCTTAGGGTTGACAACAACTTGAGTATCAGATTCATCCAAAGTAGCCAAAATTTCCTTTAACAAAACACGAAGGCGTTCAAGCTTAAATCTGAAGGAAACCACTTCAGCATCAGAAGAAGGAATTATACTATCCGAATCTGAGATTTCACCCTCAGAGGCTCCTGAAGTATCCTCCTCTTCCAACTTATGGGAAAGAAACTTGGTTAGCCTGTACTGGATCTGATACCAAACTATCTGATCTCTAATTTTCCACTTGCGTCTCCCCTGAAGCATGGGGATGGCAGCTAGCGCCTCAGATACCGCTGGGGATACATGGGCAGCATTTTCAGCCTTTAAATACACTCTATCAGGAGGGCACTGTATGTGACAACAATAAACTTTGGGACATTTGAGGCTGTGTCTGAACAGCATCAACCTGAGAGAACTGATCTACATCACCGGACTAAAAGTAGGGCAGAAAAAAACTCTAAACCTCCAGAAATAGTGGAGATAATAGAAATCAAACAAATTATTATCCTACAAGATAGAGATAATAAAAACATAATTTATGCTTACCTGATAAATTCCTTTCTTCTGTAGTGTGATCAGTCCACGGAACATCATTACTTCTGGGATATTACTCCTCCCCAACAGGAAGTGCAAGAGGATTCACCCAGCAGAGCTGCATATAGCTCCTCCCCTCTACGTCACTCCCAGTCATTCGACCAAGGACCAACGAGAAAGGAAAAGCCAAGGGTGAAGTGGTGACTGGAGTATAAATTAAAAAAAAAAATATTTACCTGCCTTAAAAACAGGGCGGGCCGTGGACTGATCACACTACAGAAGAAAGGAATTTATCAGGTAAGCATAAATTATGTTTTCTTCTGTTAAGTGTGATCAGTCCACGGGTCATCATTACTTCTGGGATACCAATACCAAAGCAAAAGTACACGGATGACGGGAGGGATAGGCAGGCTCTTTATACAGAAGGAACCACTGCCTGAAGAACCTTTCTCCCAAAAATAGCCTCCGATGAAGCAAAAGTATCAAATTTGTAAAATTTGGAAAAAGTATGAAGCGAAGACCAAGTTGCAGCCTTGCAAATCTGCTCAACAGAGGCCTCATTCTTGAAGGCCCAAGTGGAAGCCACAGCTCTAGTAGAATGAGCTGTAATTCTTTCAGGAGGCTGCTGTCCAGCAGTCTCATAAGCTAAACGAATTATGCTACGAAGCCAAAAAGAAAGAGAGGTAGCAGAAGCTTTTTGACCTCTCCTCTGCCCAGAGTAAACGACAAACAGAGAAGACGTTTGTCGAAATTCCTTAGTTGCCTGTAAGTAAAATTTTAGAGCACGGACTACATCCAGGTTGTGCAGTAGACGTTCCTTCTTCGAAGAAGGATTTGGGCACAAGGAAGGAACAACAATCTCTTGATTGATATTCCTGTTAGTAACTACCTTAGGTAAGAACCCAGGTTTAGTACGCAGAACTACCTTATCCGAATGAAAAATCAAATAAGGAGAATCACAATGTAAGGCTGATAATTCAGAGACTCTTCGAGCCGAGGAAATAGCCATTAAAAATAGAACTTTCCAAGATAACAACTTTAAATCAATGGAATGAAGGGGTTCAAACGGAACGCCCTGTAAAACATTAAGAACAAGGTTTAAACTCCATGGTGGAGCAACAGTTTTAAACACAGGCTTAATCCTGGCCAAAGCCTGACAAAAAGCCTGGACGTCAGGAACTTCTGACAGACGTTTGTGTAACAGAATGGACAGAGCTGAGATCTGTCCCTTTAAAGAACTAGCAGATAAACCCTTTTCTAAACCTTCTTGTAGAAAAGACAATATCCTAGGAATCCTAACCTTACTCCAAGAGTAACCTTTGGATTCACACCAATATAGGTATTTACGCCATATCTTATGGTAAATCTTTCTGGTAACAGGCTTCCTAGCCTGTATTAAGGTATCAATAACTGACTCGGAAAACCCACGTCTTGATAAAATCAAGCGTTCAATTTCCAAGCAGTCAGCTTCAGAGAAGTTAGATTTTGATGTTTGAAGGGACCCTGTATCAGAAGGTCCTGTTTCAGAGGTAGAGACCAAGGTGGATAGGATGACATGTCCACCAGGTCTGCATACCAAGTCCTGCGTGGCCACGCAGGAGCTATTAGAATCACTGATGCTCTCTCTTGTTTGATTCTGGCAATCAATCGAGGAAGCATCGGGAAGGGTGGAAACACGTAAGCCATCCTGAAGTCCCAAGGTGCTGTCAGGGCATCTATCAGGACTGCTCCTGGATCCCTGGATCTGGACCCGTAACGAGGAAGCTTGGCGTTCTGTCGAGACGCCATGAGATCTATCTCTGGTTTGCCCCAACGTCGAAGTATTTGGGCAAAGACCTCCGGATGGAGTTCCCACTCCCCCGGATGAAAAGTCTGACGACTTAAGAAATCCGCCTCCCAGTTCTCCACTCCCGGGATGTGGATTGCTGACAGGTGGCAAGAGTGAGACTCTGCCCAGCGAATTATCTTTGATACTTCCATCATAGCTAGGGAGCTTCTTGTCCCTCCCTGATGGTTGATGTAAGCTACAGTCGTGATGTTGTACGACTGAAACCTGATGAACCCCCGAGTTGTCAACTGGGGCCAAGCCAGGAGGGCATTGAGAACTGCTCTCAATTCCAGAATGTTTATTGGCAGGAGACTCTCCTCCTGACTCCATTGTCCCTGAGCCTTCAGAGAATTCCAGACGGCACCCCAACCTAGAAGGCTGGCGTCTGTTGTTACAATTGTCCAGTCTGGTCTGCTGAATGGCATCCCCCTGGACAGATGTGGCCGAGAAAGCCACCATAGAAGAGAATTTCTGGTCTCTTGATCCAGATTCAGAGAAGGGGATAAGTCTGAGTAATCCCCATTCCACTGACTTAGCATGCACAGTTGCAGTGGTCTGAGGTGTAAGCGTGCAAAGGGAACTATGTCCATTGCCGCTACCATTAAGCCGATTACCTCCATGCATTGAGCCACTGACGGGTGTTGAATGGAATGAAGGGTGCGGCAAGCACTTTGAAGTCTTGTTAGCCTGTCCTCTGTCAGGTAAATCTTCATTTCTACAGAATCTATAAGAGTCCCCAGGAAGGGAACTCTTGTGAGTGGAACGAGTGAACTTTTCTTTTCGTTCACCTTCCATCCATGTGACCTTAGAAATGCCAGTACTAACTCTGTATGAGACTTGGCAGTTTGAAAGCTTGAAGCTTGAATCAGAATGTCGTCTAGGTATGGAGCTACCGAGATTCCCCGCGGTCTTAGTACCGCCAGAAGAGCACCCAGAACCTTTGTGAAGATTCTTGGAGCTGTAGCCAATCCGAATGGAAGAGCCACAAACTGGTAATGCCTGTCTAGGAAGGCAAACCTTAGGTACCGGTAATGATCTTTGTGAATCGGTATGTGAAGGTAGGCATCTTTTAAATCTACAGTGGTCATGTACTGACCCTCTTGGATCATAGGTAAAATTGTCCGAATAGTCTCCATCTTGAACGATGGAACTCTTAGGAATTTGTTTAGGATCTTTAAGTCCAGGATTGGTCTGAAAGTTCCCTCTTTTTTGGGAACCACAAACAGATTTGAGTAAAACCCCTGTCCCTGTTCCGATCGTGGAACAGGATGGATTACTCCCATTAACAAGAGCTCTTGTACGCAGCGTAGAAACGCCTCTTTCTTTGTCTGGATTGTTGACAACCTTGACAGATGAAATCTCTCTCTTGGAGGAGAGTATTTGAAGTCCAGAAGGTATCCCTGAGATATTATTTCTAGCGCCCAGGGATCCTGGACATCTCTTGCCCAAGCCTGGGCGAAGAGAGAAAGTCTGCCCCCCACTAGATCCGATCCCGGATCGGGGGCCCTCAATTCATGCTGTTTTAGGGGCAGCAGCAGGTTTCCTGGTCTGCTTGCCCTTGTTCCAGGACTGGTTAGGTTTCCAGCCTTGTCTGTAGCGAGCAACAGCTCCTTCCTGTCTTGGTGCAGAGGAAGTTGATGCTGCTCCAGCTTTGAAATTACGAAAGGAACGAAAATTAGACTGTCTAGCCTTAGCTTTGGCTTTGTCCTGAGGCAGGGCATGGCCTTTACCTCCTGTAATGTCAGCGATAATCTCTTTCAACCCGGGCCCGAATAAGGTCTGCCCTTTGAAAGGTATATTAAGCAATTTAGACTTAGAAGTAACATCAGCTGACCAGGATTTTAGCCACAGCGCCCTGCGTGCCTGAATGGCGAATCCTGAATTCTTCGCCGCAAGTTTAGTAAGATGTACTACGGCCTCCGAAATGAATGAATTAGCTAGTTTAAGGACTCTAAGCCTGTCCGTAATGTCGTCCAGAGTAGCTGAACTAATGTTCTCTTCCAGAGACTCAATCCAGAATGCCGCTGCAGCCGTGATCGGCGCAATGCATGCAAGGGGTTGCAATATAAAACCTTGTTGAACAAACATTTTCTTAAGGTAACCCTCTAATTTTTTATCCATTGGATCTGAAAAGGCACAGCTATCCTCCACCGGGATAGTGGTACGCTTAGCTAAAGTAGAAACTGCTCCCTCCACCTTAGGGACCGTTTGCCATATGTCCCGTGTGGTGGCGTCTATTGGAAACATTTTTCTAAATATCGGAGGGGGTGAGAACGGCACACCGGGTCTATCCCACTCCTTAGTAACAATTTCAGTAAGTCTCTTAGGTATAGGAAAAACCTCAGTACTCGCCGGTACCGCAAAATATTTATCCAACCTACACATTTTCTCTGGTATTGCAACTGTGTTACAATCATTCACAGCCGCTAACACCTCCCCTAGTAATACACGGAGGTTTTCCAGTTTAAATTTAAAATTTGAAATATCTGAATCCAGTCTGTTTGGATCAGAACCGTCACCCACAGAATGAAGTTCTCCGTCCTCATGTTCTGCCACCTGTGACGCAGTGTCTGACATGGCCCTAATATTATCAGCGCACTCTGTTCTCACCCCAGAGTGATCACGCTTACCTCTTAGTTCTGGTAATTTAGCCAAAACTTCAGTCATAACAGTAGCCATATCCTGTAATGTGATTTGTAATGGCCGCCCAGATGTACTCGGCGCTACAATATCACGCACCTCCCGATCGGGAGATGCAGGTACTGACACGTGAGGCGAGTTAGTCGGCATAACTCTCCCCTCGTTGTTTGTTGAAATTTGTTCGATTTGTACAGATTGACTTTTATTTAAAGTAGCATCAATACAGTTAGTACATAAATTTCTATTGGGCTCCACTTTGGCATTGCAACAAATGACACAGGTATCATCCTCTGAATCAGACATGTTTAACACACTAGCAAATAAACTTGCAACTTGGAATACAATTCAATTAGAATAATATTAAAAACGTACTGTGCCTTTAAGAAGCACAGAAGATCTATGACAGTTGAAAATTAATAAATTGAAAACAGTTATAGTGTAAACAACACAACTTTAGCAAAGGTTTAATCCCATTAGCAAAGATAACAAATTCTGAAAGCAGGAAACAAATTACAGAATAAACGTTTTTTATCTCAGTCAACTATAATTCTCACAGCTCTGCTGAGAGAAATTACCTCCCTCAAAATAAGTTTTGAAGACCCCTGAGCTCTGTAGAGATGAACCGGATCATGCAGGAAATACAATGAGCTGCTGACTGAAATATTTGATGCGTAGCAAAAGCGCCAAAAAACGGCCCCTCCCCCTCACACACAGCAGTGAGAGAGAACAGAAACTGTCAGAAAAAAGATTAAGCAACTGCCAAGTGGAAAAATAGTGCCCAAACATTTATTCACTCAGTACCTCAGCAAATGAAAACGATTTTACATTCCAGCAAAAACGTTAAACATAATTTCTAGTTATTAAACAGCTTTATGTAATTCTTACAGTGTAATTCTAGTGAAGTACCATTCCCCAGAATACTGAAGTGTAAAGTATACATACATGACATTATATCGGTATGGCAGGATTTTCTCATCAATTCCATTGTCAGAAAATAAAAGCTGCTACATACCTCTATGCAGATTCATCTGCCCGCTGTCCCCTGATCTGAAGTTTACCTCTCCTCAGATGGCCGAGAAACAGCAATATGATCTTAACTACTCCGGCTAAAATCATAGCAAAAACTCTGGTAGATTCTTCTTCAAACTCTGCCAGAGAGGTAATAACACACTCCGGTGCTATTTTAAAATAACAAACTTTTGATTGAAGATATAAAACTAAGTATAATCACCATAGTCCTCTCACACATCCTATCTAGTCGTTGGGTGCAAGAGAATGACTGGGAGTGACGTAGAGGGGAGGAGCTATATGCAGCTCTGCTGGGTGAATCCTCTTGCACTTCCTGTTGGGGAGGAGTAATATCCCAGAAGTAATGATGACCCGTGGACTGATCACACTTAACAGAAGAAATATATTTGAAACCATAATAATAGATATAGTAAACATAATTAAAGGGCCATAATACCTAAATGTTTAAACACTTGAAAGTGATGCAGCATTGCTGTAAAAAGCTGACTGGAAAATATCACCTGAACATCTCTATGTAAAAAAAGAAAGATATTTTACCTCAAAAGTTTCTCAGTAGCCATATCCCATTGTAAAGGACTTCTAAGCAGCAAATTAGTTTGTCTGTCCCTGGCCAGCTAAGGGGTTGAGCCTTGTGCACTCATCTTATTTCCCTATTCAGCTTAAGGAATTTTACAGTGAAACCTCATGAGAGTTAAGTAAAATCTCATGAGATCACAGTAACTTACTCTGCTGAACTGAGGAAATTGTGAGGTAAAATATCTTCCTTTTTTACATAGAGCTCCTCAGGTGATATTTTCCTGTCAGCTTTTTACAGTTATACTGCATCAGTTTCAAGTGATTTAGCATATGAGTATTATGTGCCTTTAAATGAATACATCTGAAGTAAATAAACAGAGTTATATACTTGAGAATCTGAAACTGTTTATGCTGACTGTTCAACAAAAGGTTGAGAAACGGTAATGTCAGCCACAGATAAAGCTGAGCTAAAATATAAACAGTACTTGAATATGCTCTACTAAGGTTATATTCAAACTCTAAAGAATCCTGAAATAAATACCAATTTCCATAGAAATAGTAGTACAGTCCCAAGAGGGAATCGGGATAAACCATACTCTAGAATATATTACATATAGTATATTGAATAGGAAAAAACCTCAAGAGCAAATTAAAATCTCAAAATCCTGATTTAAAAAGGATTAATAAATAGTTAATAGGAGGACTAGACGTAGACTCCAAAAAGCTAAAAATAACAAAAATGTCCTTAAAGAACAAAAAATGTACAGGATCCTTTGAGCCAAAGAAACCTTCATCAGCAGAATAAACTTAAGTATGCTGTCAGTCAGAATACAACAAATGATACAACTTTTTAAACCTTGAAGAAGGAACAAAAGAAGTACCAGGCTTAGACTATTCCTTAGTAATCACATCAGAAATAGCATTAGGAACAGGGAAAACCTCAGGAGTAATCACAGGATTTAAATGTTTACTGGATTTGTTATCAAGAGGACCAGACTCCTCAATATCCAAAGTTATCAAAACTTTTAACAAAGAATGAATACACTCAAAAAAAAGATAAGTTGATTTATAAATGTCAATGTCTGAAGTAGGATCTTCTGAGTAAGAGAAATCCTGATCAGAGGTGGATATATCAGTATGTTGTTGGTCATTACAAATGTCATCAGTATTATCATCAGTATTATGAAGTTTTAAACCTTTTACGTTATTAGAAAGCGGAAAAGCAGAAATAGCCTTCTGTACTGCATAAGCAAAAGAATTTCATATCAACAGGGATATCATGTACATTAGATGAGGGAACAACAGATATTGTACTAGCACTGAAATAAACTTTTGGCATGCAAAAGCTTATCATGACAACTGTTACATACTACAGCTGGAGATAAACTCCACTAGCTTACAACAGATACACTTAGCTTTGGCAAAACTGTGTTCAGGCAGCATGGTTTCTACAGCAGCTTCTGAGACAGGATCAGATTGAGACATCTTGTAAAATGTAAAAGAAAAAATAACATTTAAACAAAAATATCTTATTTCCACATATAGCAGTTTCAGGAATGTGAGAAAAAACATAATTTATGCTTACCTGATAAATTCCTTTCTCCTGTAGTGTAGTCAGTCCACGGGTCATCCATTACTTATGGGATATTAACTCCTCCCTAACAGGAAGTGCAAGAGGATCACCCAAGCAGAGCTGCTATATAGCTCCTCCCCTCTACGTCATACCCAGTCATTCGACCAAAACCAAACGAGAAAGGAGAAACTATAGGGTGCAGTGGTGACTGGAGTATAATTTAAAATTTAGACCTGCCATAAAAAACAGGGCGGGCCGTGGACTGACTACACTAAAGGAGAAAGGAATTTATCAGGTAAGCATAAATTATGTTTTCTCCTGTTAAGTGTAGTCAGTCCACGGGTCATCCATTACTTATGGGATACCAATACCAAAGCTAAAAGTACACGGATGACGGGAGGGACAGGCAGGATCTTTACACGGAAGGAACCACTGCCTGAAGAACCTTTCTCCCAAAAACAGCCTCAGAAGAAGCAAAAGTGTCAAATTTGTAAAATTTGGAAAAAGTATGAAGAGAAGACCAAGTTGCAGCCTTGCAAATCTGTTCAACAGAGGCCTCATTCTTAAAGGCCCACGTGGAAGCCACAGCTCTCGTAGAATGAGCTGTAATTCTTTCAGGAGGCTGCTGTCCAGCAGTCTCATAGACTAAACGTATTATGCTACGAAGCCAGAAAGAGAGAGAGGTAGCAGATGCTTTTTGACCTCTCCTCTGTCCAGAATAAACGACAAACAGGGAAGAAGTTTGGCGAAAATCTTTAGTTGCCTGTAAATAAAATTTCAGGGCACGGACTACGTCTAGATTGTGCAGAAGTCGTTCCTTCTTTGAAGAAGGGTTAGGGCACAATGATGGAACAACAATCTCTTGATTGATATTCTTGTTAGTAACTACCTTAGGTAAGAACCCAGGTTTAGTACGCAGAACTACCTTGTCTGAATGAAAAATCAGATAAGGAGAATCACAATGTAAGGCTGATAACTCAGAGACTCTTCGAGCCGAGGAAATAGCCATTAAAAACAGAACTTTCCAAGATAACAGCTTGATATCAATGGAATGAAGGTTCAAACGGAACACCCTGTAAAACGTTAAGAACTAAGTTTAAGCTCCACGGTGGAGCAACAGTCTTAAACACAGGCTTAATCCTGGCCAAAGCCTGACAAAAAGCCTGAACGTCTGGAACTTCTGACAGACGTTTGTGTAAAAGGATGGACAGAGCTGAGATCTGTCCCTTTAAAGAACTTGCAGATAAACCCTTTTCTAAACCTTCTTGTAGAAAAGACAATATCCTAGGAATCCTAACCTTGCTCCATGAGTAACTCTTGGATTCGCACCAGTGTAAATATTTACGCCATATTTTATGGTAAATTTTCCTGGTAACAGGTTTCCTAGCCTGTATTAAGGTATCAATTACTGACTCCGAAAATCCACGCTTTGATAAAATCAAGCGTTCAATCTCCATGCAGTCAGCTTCAGAGAAATTAGATTTTGTTGTTTGAAAGGACCCTGAATTAGAAGGTCCTGTCTCGGAGGCAGAGACCAAGGTGGACAGGATGACATGTCCACTAGATCTGCATACCAGGTCCTGCGTGGCCACGCAGGCGCTATTAGAATCACCGATGCTTTCTCCTGTTTGATCCTGGCAATCAATCGAGGAAGCATCGGGAAGGGTGGAAACACATAAGCCATCTTGAAGGTCCAAGGTGCTGTCAGAGCATCTATCAGGACCGCTCCCGGGTCCCTGGACCCGTAACAAGGAAGCTTGGCGTTCTATCGAGACGCCATGAGATCCATATCTGGTTTGCCCCAACGTCAAAGTATTTGGGCAAAGACCTCCGGATGAAGTTCCCACTCCCCCGGATGAAAAGTCTGGCGACTTAGGAAATCCGCTTCCCAGTTCTCCACGCCTGGGATGTGGATCGCTGACAGGTGGCAAGAGTGAGACTCTGCCCAGCGAAATATCTTTGAGACTTCCATCATCGCTAGGGAACTCCTTGTCCCTCCCTGATGGTTGATGTAAGCCACAGTCGTGATGTTGTCCGACTGAAACCTGATGAACCTCATAGTTGCTAACTGAGGCCAAGCCAGAAGGGCATTGAGAACTGCTCTCAATTCCAGAATGTTTATTGGAAGGAGACTCTCCTCCTGTGTCCATGATCCCTGAGCCTTCAGGGAATTCCAGACAGCGCCCCAACCTAGTAGGCTGGCGTCTGTTGTTACAATTGTCCAGTCTGGCCTGCTGAAGGGCATCCCCCCGAGAAAGCCACCATAGAAGAGAATCTCTGGTCTCTTGATCCAGATTCAGCATAGGGGACAAATCTGTGTAATCCCCATTCCACTGACTTAGCATGCACAATTGCAGTGGTCTGAGATGCAGGCGTGCAAAAGGTACTATGTCCATTGCCGCTACCATTAAGCCGATTACCTCCATGCATTGAGCCACTGACGGGTGTTGAATGGAATGAAGGACACGGCAAGCATTTAGAAGTTTTGTTAACCTGTCCTCTGTCAGGTAAATTTTCATTTCTACAGAATCTATAAGAGTCCCCAAGAAGGGAACTCTTGTGAGTGGCAATAGAGAACTCTTTTCTACGTTCACCTTCCACCCATGCGACCTTAGAAATGCCAGAACTAACTCTGTATGAGACTTGGCAGCTTGGAAACTTGACGCTTGTATCAGAATGTCGTCTAGGTACGGAGCTACCGCTATTCCTTGCGGTCTTAGTACCGCCAGAAGAGAGCCCAGGACCTTTGTAAAGATTCTTGGAGCCGTAGCTAACCCGAAGGGAAGAGCTACAAACTGATAATGCCTGTCTAGGAAGGCAAACCTTAGGTACCGGTAATGATCCTTGTGAATCGGTATGTGAAGGTACGCATCCTTTAGATCCACTGTGGTCATGTACTGACCCTTTTGGATCATGGGTAAGATTGTCCGAATAGTTTCCATTTTGAATGATGGAACTCTTAGGAATTTGTTTAGGATCTTTAAATCCAAGATTGGTCTGAAGGTTCCTTCTTTCTTGAGAACCACAAACAGATTTGAGTAAAACCCTTGTCCGTGTTCCGACCGCGGAACCGGGTGGATCACTCCCATTAGCAAAAGATCTTGTACACAGCGTAGAAACGCCTCTTTCTTTGTCTGGTTTGTTGACAACCTTGAAAGATGAAATCTCCCTTTTGGAGGAGAAGCTTTGAAGTCCAGAAGATATCCCTGAGATATGATCTCTAACGCCCAGGGATCCTGGACATCTCTTGCCCAAGCCTGGGCGAAGAGAGAAAGTCTGCCCCCTACTAGATCCGTTTCCGGATTGGGGGCCCTCACTTCATGCTGTCTTAGGGGCAGCAGCAGATTTTCTGGCCTGCTTGCCCTTGTTCCAGGTCTGGTTAGGTTTCCAGCCCTGTCTGTAACGAGCAACAGTTCCTTCCTGTTTTGGAGCGGAGGAAGTTGATGCTGCTCCTGCCTTGAAGTTACGAAAGGCACGAAAATTAGACTGTCTAGCCCTTGGTTTGGCTCTGTCTTGAGGCAGGGCATGGCCCTTACCTCCAGTAATGTCAGCGATAATTTCTTTCAAACCGGGCCGAAATAATGTCTGCCCTTTGAAAGGTATGTTAAGCAATTTAGATTTAGAAGTCACATCGGCTGACCAGGATTTTAGCCACAGCGCTCTGCGCGCCTGAATGGCGAATCCGGAATTCTTAGCCGTAAGCTTAGTTAAATGTACTACGGCATCAGAAATAAATGAATTAGCTAGCTTAAGGACTCTAAGCTTGTCTATAATTTCATCCAATGGAACTGAGCTAATGGTCTCTTCTAGAGACTCAAACCAGAATGCCGCCGCAGCCGTGACAGGCGCAATGCATGCGAGGGGTTGTAATATTAAACCTTGTTGAGTAAACATTTTCTTAAGGTAACCCTCTAACTTTTTATCCATTGGATCTGAAAAGGCACAGCTATCCTCCACCGGGATAGTGGTACGCTTAGCCAGAGTAGAAACTGCTCCTTTCACCTTAGGGACCGTCTGCCTTCCTTCCTGTGTGGTGGCGTCTATTGGAAACATTTTTCTAAATATAGGAGGGGGGGGAAAGGGCACACCGGGCCTATCCCACTCCTTGGTAATAATCTCTGTAAGCCTCTTAGGTATAGGAAAAACGTCAGTACACGCCGGTACCGCATAGTATCTATCCAGCCTACATAATTTCTCTGGGATTGCAACCGTGTTACAATCATTCAGAGCCGCTAATACCTCCCCTAATACACTGAGGTTCTCAAGCTTAAATTTAAAATTTGAAATGTCTGAGTCCAGTTTATTTGGATCAGATCCGTCACCCACAGAATGAAGCTCTCCGTCTTCATGTTCTGCCAATTGTGACGCAGTATCAGACATGGCTCTAACATTATCAGCGTACTCTGTTCTCACCCCAGAGTGGTCGCGTTTACCTCTAAGTTCTGGCAATTTAGATAAAACTTCAGTCATAACATTAGCCATGTCTTGTAAAGTGATTTGTAATGGCCGCCCTGATGTACTTGGCGTCGCAATATCACGCACCTCCTGAGCGGGAGATGCAGGTACTGACACGTGAGGAGAGTTAGTCGGCATAACTTTCCCCTCGTTGTCTGGTGAAATTTTCTTAAAATGTACAGATTGGCTTTTATTTAAAGTAGCATCAATGCAATTAGTACACAAATTTCTATTGGGCTCCACATTGGCTTTTGAACATATTGCACAAAGAGATTCCTCTGTGTCAGACATGTTAAAACAAACTAGCAATTAGCCTAGCAAGCTTGGAAAATACTTTTCAAATAAATTTACAAGCAATATTAAAAACGTTACTGTGCCTTTAAGAAGCACACAAAAACTGTCACAGTTGAAATAACAATGAACCGGATTAGTTAAAGAAACCAAATTTTCACAGTAAATGCATTAAGTTAGCAAAGGATTGCACCCACTAGCAATGTATGATTAACCCCTTAATACCAAAAAACGGATAACAATTGAAAATATAAGCGTTTTTATCACAGTCAAAGCACAGTCTCACAGGTCTGCTGTGAGTGATTACCTCCCTCAAAACTAGTTTTGGAGACCCCTGAGCTCTGTAGAGACGTCCTGGATCATGCAGGGAGAAAAAGGCAGACTGTGACTGAATTTCTACTGCGCCATAAAAGCGCCAAAATAGGCCCCTCCCACTCATAATACAACAGTGAAGGAAGCTCAGTAAACTGTTTTAATTCAAAACAAACGACAGCCATGTGGAAAATAACGCCCAAAACAATTTTTCACCAAGTACCTCAGATAAATAAACGATAAACATGCCAGTAAACGTTTAAAATATAATTTATGAAAAGTTATTAAAAAGCCTGCTGCTAGCCGCTCACACTGCAGATTTAGGCTAAAAGTTTATATGTATACAGTATTTTCCTAGTGAAGTGCCATTCCCCAGAAATACTTAAGTGTAAACATACATACATATCAGCCTGATACCAGTTGCTACTACTGCATTTAAGGCTGTACTTACATTACATCGGTATTAGCAGTATTTTCTCAGTCAATTCCATTCCTTAGAAAATAATATACTGCAACATACCTCCTTGCAGGTGAACCTGCCCGCTGTCCCCTGTTCTGAAGTTACCTCGCTCCTCAGAATGGCCGAGAACAGCAAATGGATCTTAGTTACGTCCGCTAAGATCATACACAAACTCAGGCAGATTCTTCTTCTAATGCTGCCTGAGAAGAAACAACACACTCCGGTGCCGTTTAAAATAACAAACTTTTGATTGAAGAAATAAAAACTAAGTTTAACAACCACAGTCCTCTCACACATCCTATCTATTAGTTAGGTGCAAGAGAATGACTGGGTATGACGTAGAGGGGAGGAGCTATATAGCAGCTCTGCTTGGGTGATCCTCTTGCACTTCCTGTTAGGGAGGAGTTAATATCCCATAAGTAATGGATGACCCGTGGACTGACTACACTTAACAGGAGAAATGCAAATGCTAAAATTGGCAAAAAAGCAAATAGCACGGCCTTCTGAGCATAAAGAAGGTAAGGAGCATATAGGAAGTGAGGTAAAACGAAAACTAAATTTCGCACCAAACAACCTGGCATTAACTAAGACGCAGGAAATGACGAACATTCGCACCAAAAAATTCTTGAGCCAAGAATGACGCAATAAATAACAGCATTTTGCGCCCTTGCAAGCCTAATTTGCCCATAAGTTTTAAAAGACAAACAAGTCAAATTGGAAAAGAGACTATACCCCAGGTAAGAATAAAACTTCCTAAAACATGATTCCCATACTGAAACCGCCAGATTGCAAAGGGAAATACACATAGACCTGACTCATGGCAAATATACGTAAAAACATATTTAGAACATTATATAGATACATAAAGTGCCAACCATAGCGGAGAGTGTCTTAAATAATGATACATACTTACCGAAAGACACCCATCCACATATAGCAGATAGCCAAACAAGTACTGAAAACTATCAGCAGAGGTAATGGTATAAGAGTATATCGTCAATCTGAAAAGGGAGGTAGGAGATGAATACCTAGGACCGATAGAGAACCCGTGAAAAGATTTTCCGTGAGAAAAACCATAAAGAAATCAATAGGTTGAGAGGAATTGGGCTTCAGAATGCTTAAAGTACTTATCATAGAAGAAATCATAAAAATTAAGCACAAACTTACTTCACCACCTTTCCATAGGAGGCAAAGTTTGTAAAACTGAGTTGTAGGTGTGGTGGGAGGTGTATTTATAGGCATTTTGGAGGTTGCCCCCTCCTGGTAGGAATGATTATCCCATACGTCACTAGCTCATGGACTCTTGACAATAACATGAAAGAAAGCAGGGATGTATGCTTAGGAGCCGACCCATCTCTGGAGCATTATACGGCAGCAGTTTTGCAATAATGTTATTCATTTGCAAGAGCACTAAATGGCAGCACTAATTTCTGCCATGTAGTTCTGCAGATGCCTACCTAGATATCTCTTAAACACTGAATATTATGGGAACAAAGCAAATTGGAAACATTTTCAAGTGGAATGCTCTGTCTGAATTACAATAGGAAATTTTCGGGTTCCATATCCCTTTTATTTTCTACTCATAGGGACTTTAAAAAAATGTACTATCCTGTAAATGAATTGTAGAGGGAAAACATGCTTATGAATGCAGAGGAGAGGGAAAAGAAATCCAGGTTTAGCTCCCTCTTTGGAGATACCTCAATAACCACCTCTGGAACAGGAAAAATCTCTGAAAACTTAAAAGGTTTGAAAATAAAATCCATTTGATGGATATTTCCTCAAAAAGAATAGAATCTTGTACCATTTAACAGAGTAACAACGGTTCAAATCTGAATAAAAAAAAAACAAAAAAACTCTTACCTGATATGGCGAGTCCACGGATTCATCATTTACTGTTCTGAATATCACTCCTGGCCAGCAGGAGTAGGCAAAGAGCATCACAGCCAAGCTTTTAAGTATCACTCCCCTTCCCACAACCCCCAGTCATTGGACCGAAGGGAAATGGAGAAAAAAAGGAGTAACACAAGGTGTAGAGGTGCCTGAGGTTTAGTCCAAAAACATAATTTATGCATACCTGATAAATTTATTTCTCTTGTAGTGTATCCAGTCCATGGATCATCCATTACTTGTGGGATATTCTCCTTCCCAACAGGAAGTTGCAAGAGGATCACCCACAGCAGAGCTGCTATATAGCTACTCCCCTCACTGCCATATCCAGTCATTCGACCGAAACAAGCCGAGAAAGGAGAAACCATAGGGTGCAGTGGTGACTGTAGTTTAATTTAAATTTAGACCTGCCTTAAAAGGACAGGGTGGGCCGTGGACTGGATACACTACAAGAGAAATAAATTTATCAGGTAAGCATAAATTATGTTTTCTCTTATTAAGTGTATCCAGTCCACGGATCATCCATTACTTGTGGGATACCAATACCAAAGCTAAAGTACACGGATGATGGAGGGACAAGGCAGGAACTTAAACGGAAGGAACCACTGCCTGTAGAACCTGTCTCCCAAAAACAGCCTCCGAAGAAGCAAAAGTATCAAATTTGTAAAATTTTGAAAAGGTATGAAGCGAAGACCAAGTCGCAGCCTTGCAAATTTGTTCAACAGAAGCCTCATTTTTAAAGGCCCAGGTGGAAGCCACAGCTCTAGTAGAATGAGCTGTAATCCTTTCAGAGGGCTGCTGTCCAGCAGTCTCATAGGCTAAACGGATTATACTCCGAAGCCAAAAAGAAAGAGGTTGCTGAGGCCTTTTGACCTCTCCTCTGTCCAGAGTAAACAACAAACAGGTTAGATGTTTGCCGAAAATCTTTAGTAGCTTGTAAGTAAAACTTCAAGGCACGGACTACATCTAGATTATGCAAAAGGCGTTCCTTCTTTGAAGAAGGTTTGGATCACAATGATGGAACAACAATCTCTTGATTGATATTCTTGTTAGAAACCACCTTGGGTAAAAACTCAGGTTTTGTACGCAGAACTACTTTATCTGAATGAAAGATCAGATAAGGAGAATCACAATGTAAGGCAGATAACTCAGAGACTCTTCGAGCCGAGGAAATAGCCATCAGAAACAGAACTTTCCATGATAGAAGTTTGATATCAATAGAATGAAGGGGTTCAAACGGAACCCCTTGGAGAACTTTAAGAACCAAGTTTAAGCTCCATGGAGGAGCAACAGGTTTAAACAAAGGCTTAATTCTAACTAAAGCCTGACAAAATGCCTGAACGTCTGGAACTTCTGCCAGACGCTTGTGTAAAAGAATAGAAAGAGCAGAAATCTGTCCCTTTAAAGAACTAGCTGATAATCCTTTGTCCAAACCCTCTTGGAGGAAGGACAATATCCTAGGAATCCTAACCCTACTCCATGAGTAATTCTTTGATTCACACCAATGAAGATATTTACGCCATATCTTGTGGTAGATTTTCCTGGTGACAGGCTTTCGTGCCTGTATTAAGGTATCAATGACTGACTCGGAGAAGCCACGCTTTGATAGGATCAAGCTTTCAATCTCCATACAGTCAGTCTCAGAGAAATTAGATTCGGATGATTGAAAGGACCTTGTATTAGAAGGTCTTGTCTCAGAGGCAGAGTCCACGGTGGAAAGGATGACATGTCCACCAGATATGCATACCAGGTCCTGCGTGGCCACTCAGGCGCTATCAGAATCACCGATGCTCTCTCCAGTCTGATTTTGGCAATCAGTCGAGGGAGCAGAGGAAACGGTGGAAACACATAAGCCAGGTTGAAGAGCCAAGGAGCTGCTAGAGCATCTATCAGCGTTGCTTCTGGGTCCCTGGACCTGGCTCCGTAACAAGGAAGCTTGGCGTTCTGGCAAGACGCCATGAGATCCAGTTCTGGTTTGCCCCAACGATGGACCAATTGAGCAAACACCGCCGCTACCATTAAGCCGATTACTTCCATGCACTGAGCCACTGTGGGGCGCGGAATGGAGTGAAGAACACAGCAAGCATTTAGAAGTTTTGATAACCTGGACTCCGTCAGGTAAATTTTAATTTCTACAGAATCTATAAGAGTCCCTAGGAAGGAAACCCTTGTGAGAGGAGATAGAGAACTCTTTTCTTCGTCCACTTTCCACCCATGCGACCTCAGAAATGCCAGAACTATCTCTGTATGAGACTTGGCAATTTGAAAGCTTGACACCGCTATGCCTCGCGGTCTTAGAACCGCCAGAAGTGAGCCCAGAACCTTTGTAAAAATTCTTGGGGCTGTAGGCTACCCGAAGGGAAGAGCTACAAATTGGTAATGCCTGTCTAGAAAGGCAAACATCAGGAACCGATGATGATTCTTGTGAATCGAAATGTGAAGGTAGGCATCCTTTAAGTCCACTGTGGTCATGTACTGACCCTCTTGGATCATGGGTAAGATGGTTCGAATAGTTTCCATCTTGAATGAAACTCTGAGGAATTTGTTTAAGATCTTTAGATCCAAAATTGGTCTGAAGGTTCCCTCTTTTTTGGGAACCACTAACAGATTTGAATAAAAACCCTCTCCTTGTTCCGTCCGCGGAACTGGAAGGATCACTCCCATTACTAGGAGGTCTTGCACGCAGCGTAGGAATGCCTCTTTCTTTATCTGGTTTGCAGATAATCTTGAAAGGTGAAATCTCCCTTGTGGAGGAGAAGCTTTGAAGTCCAAAAGATATCCCTGAGATATGATCTCCAACGCCCAGGGATCCTGAACATCTCTTGCCCAAGCCTGGGCAAAGAGAGAAAGTCTGCCCCCTACTAGATCCGTTGCCAGATAGGGGGCCGTTCCTTCATATTGTCTTGGAGGCAGCAGCAGGCTTTCTGGCCTGCTTGCCCTTGTTCCAGGACTGGTTAGATTTCCAAGCCTGTTTGGAATGAGCAAAAGCTCCCTCTTGTTTTGAAGCGGAGGAAGTTGATGCTGCACCCGTCTTGAAATTTCGAAAGGCACGAAAATTAGACTGTTTGGCCCTTGATTTGGCCCTGTCCTGAGGAAGGGTATGACCCTTACCTCCAGTAATGTCAGCAATAATTTCTTTCAAACCAGGCCCGAATAAGGTCTGCCCCTTGAAAGGAATGTTGAGTAATTTAGACTTTGAAGTCACGGCAGCTGACCAGGATTTAAGCCATAGCGCCCAACGCGCCTGGATGGCGAATCCGGAATTCTCAGCCGTTAGTTTAGTCAAATGAACAATGGCATCAGAAACAAATGAGTTAGCTAGCTTAAGTGTTCTAAGCTTGTCAATGATTTCAGTCAATGGAGCTGTATGGATGGCCTCTTCCAGGGCCTCAAACCAGAACGCCGCCGCAGCAGTGACAGGCGCAATGCATGCAAGGGGCTGTAAAATAAAACCTTGTTGAATAAACATTTTCTTAAGGTAACCCTCTAGTTTTTTATCCATTGGATCTGAAAAAGCACAACTGTCCTCAACCGGGATAGTGGTACGCTTTGCTAAAATGCAAACTGCTCCCTCCACCTTAGGGACCGTCTGCCATAAGTTCCATTTTTCTAAATATAGGAGGGGGGAAAACGGCACACCGGGTCTATCCCACTCCTTACTAATAATTTCTGTAAACCTTTTAGGTATTGTAAAAACAACATCAGTACACACCGGCACTGCATAGTATTTATCCAGTCTACACAATTTCTCTGGCACTGCAATTGTGTCACAGTCATTCAGAGCTTAAATTTAAAATTAGAAATCTCTGAATCAGGTTTCCCCGAGTCAGAGATGTCACCCACAGACTGAAGCTCTCCGTCCTCAGGTTCCTGCATATTGTGACGCAATATCAGACATGGCTCTTACAGCATCTACGCACTCTGTATCTCGTCTAACCCCAGAGCTATTGCGCTTGCCTCTTAATTCAGGCAATCTGGCTAATACCGCTGACAGGGTATTATCCATGATCACAGCCATGTCCTGCAAAGTAATCGCTATGGGCGTCCCTGATGTACTTGGTGCCATATTAGCGGGAGTCCCTTGAGCGGGAGGCAAAGGGTCCGACACGTGGGGAGAGTTAGTCGGCATAACTTTCCCCTCGACAGAACCCTCTGGTGACAATTCTTTTATAGATAAAGACTGATCTTTACTGTTTAAGGTGAAATCAATACATTTAGTACACATTCTCCTATGGGGCTCCACCATGGCTTTTAAACATAATGAACAAGTAGTTTCCTCTGTGTCAGACATGTTTGTACAGACTAGCAATGAGACTAGCAAGCTTGGAAAACACTTTAAACCAAGTTAACAAGCAATATAAAAAACGTTACTGCGCCTTTAAGAAAAACAAATTTTGACAAAATTTTAAATAACAGTGAAAAAAGGCAGTTACACCAACTAAATTTTTACAGTGTATGTAACAAGTTAGCAGAGCATTGCACCCACTTGCAAATGGATGATTAACCCCTTAATACCAAAAACGGAATAATAAATGACAAAAACGTTTTTAAAACCAGTCACAACATTTGCCACAGCTCTACTGTGGCTGTTACCTTCCTCAAACACGACTTTTGAAGCCTTTTGAGCCCTTCAGAGATGTCCTGTATCATGCAGAGGGAAGCTGAATGTCTCTGTCTGTAATTTTTGCTGCGCAAAAAAGCGCTAAAATAGGCCCCTCCCACTCATATTACAACAGTGGAAAGCCTCAGGAAACTGTTTCTAGGCAAAAATCAAGCCAGCCATATGGAAAAAAACTAGGCCCCAATAAGTTTTATCACCAAGCATATATAAAAACGATTAAACATGCCAGCAAACGTTTTATATTGGATAGGGGGCGATAGTAAGCGCTGAATAGCTTAAAAGGCTGGAAACTAAATTCTGGCGAATAATTTATTCCATATACATTCAAATTAAAATCACAGATAAAATGTTAAAACACAATGTTCATATATAAATACAGTAAAATTCTGTTCATGGATCCATGAAATATTCCAGGAGTTTTGTACCTGGCTACTTTAGTTATACAAAACCTTGAATGTAGCTATCTTCAAAGTTCTTATGTGTGTTTAGGATAGATTAATAAGTCGGTTACCCGACTTTGGCGTTCTAGATATGGTTCTATTGTCAGTGGATGAAAAAAATGTGTGGACTGTGGTTCAGATCAGACCAATGTGATGTGTAACAATAAACAATATATCAACTTTCAAATAAACATTAAAATCTCAGCACATGATGGTGTAAAAACATTCGTTCAAACTTCAATATAAAATGAAAAAAATAATGCAATAATCAAAGGCGTGTGAGATCCGTTACCGGACCAAGTGGAGGAGGGGCTGTGAAAGAACGTGACGTTGATGCAAAAAGTAGGTGTTTAACCCCAGAGAAATGTGAATCCACACTAGCGCTAGTGAAAAAAAAAAAAAAAAAAAAAATTCAAAAAGAAAAAAATATATAAAAAATATATATAAAAATAAAGAAATATAGAAAAAAAAAAAAAAATATATATATATATATATAGTTCAATGTAGATCAATCTTGAACAGATGAAAAAATGTGAGACAGATGAAAATAATGTGAATCCAAAAGTGTAAAATTACGTAAAACAAATATAAATTTTGATGGGCAAAAGTCTAAATTGGCAGAGATTCTATATAGGTGCTCCTATATAGGTCGTGGTGTGTGTGATAAGTCCGATCTTGACACCACTTAGCGATCGTGATATGTATCCGGGTATAGTCCCAACCTTAAGTGTGTGTTAGCTTCTATAATTTGTTCTTAACAGAGGGCTGATACTGTGCTCAGGATAGATGATTCTGATATTCAGAATAATTCTTTTGAGTATATTTGAACTGTATGACTGGGACGTGTTTGTGAAAACTTATGTGGACCTATACGTACATAAGTAAATAAATTGGTCTTCATGTTCATATCGACTCTAAAAGGTTTCCATCTATGGGGAATAATTTGGATATATTCTCTAAATGTATCGTCATGATTGATTTTATTTTAGTTTATTTTTTGTTATTTCATAATCCTATTTTCCGGATTATGAGCTATATGTATGGATCTGTTATCAATCATGTAGTCAGAGGCCCACTGGCTTTCGCTACTAAATCTCTAGATGGAAAGGCTATCTGGCTTTTGGTTCTTGGTAACTGATCTAGGGGATACTCTTATTATAGAAGATGGACCTACTGCCTAAATTAATGGCAGTTAGTTTTATGATTCTCTTCTTTTGTAGAAGGGAACTCTCTGATGTTTGGATCTGCCTGAGGATCTTGGCTAGTGCAGAGTAAGAAGATGAGCAAGGTCTTCCTTGTGATTGAGACCTTTGGGAAAAAGGCAATCCAGCATAAATATCCATTTGGATTCATTATATAAAAGTTTCTGCTCATGGTTCCCTCCCCGCCAGTTTCTTCTGACTTTCTGTATTCCAAAGAAACTAAAATCCTTCATATTCCCCTTGTGGATGGTAGCAAAATGTTTGTATAGTGGGGTATCTACTTTTCCCTTTTCTATACAGAGGATATGCTCCCTCATCCTGTCCTTAAGGGCTCTTGATGTTTGCCCTATGTATTGGAGACCACAGGAGCAAGAGATTAGATATATGACGTTCTTGTCGCTGCATCTGATCAGGTCTCTGATCTTATATTTCTCATTTCTGTGATGTGGTCTCTAACATGTAATCTATCAGAATATGTTGATAAAATTTTACAGAAACATGTTATTGCATTACCATCATACCTGAGAGACTCGACCCAAATTCTGGCACTACTGAATGACATCACCTGAAAGAAGAACTACATAATGGCCACATGTGACATGACTTGGGATTAAAGGCAGTCAATACATTTCTAATGAAAGATCAGGACATACCAGATGAACAAAGGAAATTTGTTTTGGACAGCATTGATTTTATATTGAACCATAACTACTTCTGCAACAACAACAAGTTTTACAAACAAAAGTGTGGAACAGCCATGGGGACCAGGTTCGCGCCAAGCTACGCGAACCTGTATATGGGACAATGGGAGAACATCTTTTGGGACTCATGCCCAGCTGGCGCGGACCTGGTTCTATACTCCAGATACATAGATGACATCTTTCTGATCTGGAGTGGAACATTGGAAGACTTACTACACACTTTAAAAGTAATGAACCAAAACGAGATGAACCTGAAGTTTACATATCAATATAGCCAAGAAAGATTATATTTCCTGGACCTAAGAATAGAAATAAAAGATGGACTGATTGAGACATCAACCTTCTTCAAGGAGGTTGATTGTAACAATTATGTCCATAATAAGAGCTGTCATCACCCCACCTGGAAGTCCAACATACCTAAAGGGCAATTCCTAAGGGTAAAGAAAAATTGCTCTACCACAGAGCAATGGACCAAGCAGTCACAAATACTTAAACAACGATTCCTCGAGAGAGGATACAACAAAGACACCCTAGATGAAAAGATCAAGGAAGTTAGCAAGGTCGACAGGAAGAACCTTCTAGGTTATAAAACAAAACCAGGAATAATGTGGAACGATAATGTAATTGACGTACCGATGATAACCGAGTTTTGCGAGAATAGACATATTCTAGAAAATATCATCAGGAGACATTGGGCGATACTAAAAGAAGACGACATAATTGGGGAAAAGCTAGTTCCCAACCCCAAATTTATCTACAGAAAAACGAAAAATCTAAAATGTATGATAGCACCTAGTATCCCAAGGAAAGGGAACACCAACTCTACCACTGACCATTGTGGCAAAAACATCAGAGGATTCTTCCCATGCCCGAGCTGTAAGGCATGTAAAAATGGGCAAAAAACAGACGTTTTCTTCACATCACAGAAATGAGAAATATAAGATCAGAGACCTGATCAGATGCAGCGACAAGAACGTCATATATCTAATCTCTTGCTCCTGTGGTCTCCAATACATAGGGCAAACATCAAGAGCCCTTAAGGACAGGATGAGGGAGCATATCCTCTGTATAGAAAAGGGAAAAGTAGATACCCCACTATACAAACATTTTGCTACCATCCACAAGGGGAATATGAAGGATTTTAGTTTCTTTGGAATACAGAAAGTCAGAAGAAACTGGCGGGGAGGGAACCATGAGCAGAAACTTTTATATAATGAATCCAAATGGATATTTATGCTGGATTGCCTTTTTCCCAAAGGTCTCAATCACAAGGGAGACCTTGCTCATCTTCTTACTCTGCACTAGCCAAGATCCTCAGGCAGATCCAAACAACAGAGAGTTCCCTTCTACAAAAGAAGAGAATCATAAAACTAACTGCCATTAATTTAGGCAGTAGGTCCATCTTCTATAATAAGAGTATCCCCTAGATCAGTTACCAAGAACCAAAAGCCAGATAGCCTTTCCATCTAGAGATTTAGTAGCGAAAGCCAGTGGGCCTCTGACTACATGATTGATAACAGATCCATACATATAGCTCATAATCCGGAAAATAGGATTATGAAATAACAAAAAATAAACTAAAATAAAATCAATCATGACGATACATTTAGAGAATATATCCAAATTATTCCCCATAGATGGAAACCTTTTAGAGTCGATATGAACATGAAGACCAATTTATTTACTTATGTACGTATAGGTCCACATAAGTTTTCACAAACACGTCCCAGTCATACAGTTCAAATATACTCAAAAGAATTATTCTGAATATCAGAATCATCTATCCTGAGCACAGTATCAGCCCTCTGTTAAGAACAAATTATAGAAGCTAACACACACTTAAGGTTGGGACTATACCCGGATACATATCACGATCGCTAAGTGGTGTCAAGATCGGACTTATCACACACACCACGACTATTAAGTAATGTAACAATCAGGTATGTCATATAAAGAAAAAACTAAGGTACATCTCAATAAAGCCAATAGGGACTTTATCCACTATAAACGTAGCTGCCAAAACTACCATAAGACTAATGTTGTATACAGAGACCCAAACTGGGCGTATCCTAGATTCAGACACAACCACATAGATATTTATTCTAAAAACACTATCCTCATAACTCCAAACTAGTGACATTAATGTAACTGAGTTGACAATGAGCTCACACATAGCTGAGGAACCACATGGGTACATCCTAATTATCAGAGAGACTATCTCACTTACGAGTTAACATACAAACATAAGAAGATACCCAATTATATAATTACTGAATAAAAACGGAGAAACTAAATATATAAATAAACAAATATTTTTAAATATTTTAAATGTTTTAAATATTTTAAATATTTTTGAGGTTTACATAGGAGAGAAAGCTCACACAGGAGAGTAGATTCACTCATTATTTACAACATTTGTGAGCAGCACACAGCAGTAACATTAATGGAGCAATGGGTAAAACCGGAAATCCACATTAGACTACATATACCAGATAGCACCATGGGAGCCGTCATATGCGGTTCTGAAACCACCTTTTTTCACAATAATGAACTATGTTATCGAAATCCAAGTATCAGCCACTATATCCCCTCACACAAACAAGTAGATTTAGTCAGAATGTATAACATCCGTAAGCTACACATAGTAGTAGCAGTAATAGAACAACAAAACCGGAAGCCCATGATAGAATTACATACACCAGACAACACGGGAGCCGTCACATCCGGTTCTGAAATATCAATTTTCTCACAATAAAAACAAACTAAGCGATCGAAATCCAAATACTAGCCCCCACACTCCTTATTCCGAAGAAAGGAATACACTGTAAGATGTAACATACTAGAGAAAGATTTATACTTCATAATACGGTAGAAGATTAACTTAGAGCCCTAACGGCATTACGTATGTTATAGATCCGGGACACATTTTTAAAATCATTTTTTTTTTGATAATTTGCACTATATCATATAACCAATACTGATATAAGAAGATAGAAAACTGATGAAAATCAGACTAAGATAATATTTGTACATTTCCCAGAGATGCTTTGAGGCAAACAGGAAGGGGATTACCCTCCCAAAATTTCCCAGAGATGCTTTGAGGCAAACAGGAAGGGGATTACCCTCTCAAAATGTGGCGCCAAAACCGCCCACAAACAATCCCACATCTAGGCTTTATAAGCTCCCAGTCCACACAAATTCAGTATAGTCTTGAGAAAGGCCAAATCGTGGCCGAAATGCGTTGACAGACATACTGGTGAGCTTGATTCTTATACCACTATTGTCCCTTATATACAGTGTTGCACTATTGTTTCTTTTTTTCTCTTTCAGGCTTTTCATCATTTTATATTTTTACATTTTTGTGATATTGACTTTATGAACAACATTTCTATATATACTATATGGACTTCCACCATAGACACTAACAATATCACTTACCAGTTGGTAACTACGACCTCCGGATCTGGCACCTAGGGTGCTGAAGCGGCTCTGTGTTTAGGAGCACCTATATAGAATCTCTGCCAATTTAGACTTTTGCCCATCAAAATTTATATTTGTTTTACGTAATTTTACACTTTTGGATTGCGGATAATTTTTTTTTATTTTTCAAGGGGATTATTCATTTATTTTTGAAGATTCACATTATTTTCATCTGTCTCGCATTTTTTCATCTGTTCAAGATTGATCTACATTGAACTATATATATATATTTTTCTATATTTCTTTATTTTTATATATATATTTTATATATTTTTTTCTTTTTGAAATTTTTTTTTTTTTTTCACTAGCGCTAGTGTGGATTCACATTTCTCTGGGGTTAAACACCTACTTTTTGCATCAACGTCACGTTCTTTCACAGCCCCTCCTCCACTTGGTCCGGTAACGGATCTCACACGCCTTTGATTATTGCATTATTTTTTTCATTTTATATTGAAGTTTGAACGAATGTTTTTACACCATCATGTGCTGAGATTTTAATGTTTATTTGAAAGTTGATATATTGTTTATTGTTACACATCACATTGGTCTGATCTGAACCACAGTCCACACATTTTTTTCATCCACTGACAATAGAACCATATCTAGAACGCCAAAGTCAGGTAACCGACTTATTAATCTATCCTAAACACACATAAGAACTTTGAAGATAGCTACATTCAAGGTTTTGTATAACTAAAGTAGCCAGGTACAAAACTCCTGGAATATTTCATGGATCCATGAACAGAATTTTACTGTATTTATATATGAACATTGTGTTTTAACATTTTATCTGTGATTTTAATTTGAATGTATATGGAATAAATTATTCGCCAGAATTTAGTTTCCAGCCTTTTAAGCTATTCAGCGCTTACTATCGCCCCCTATTCTGTTACCTACTATTTAGCCTGCTAGGAGGCTAATCTGTTAGTAAGCTTAAGGCCTTTTTATAAACTTTAGCGCTCGGTACACATACCTAAACGTTTTATATTGCACTTTTATAAGAGTATGTATCTCTGTTAATAAGCCTGATACCAGTCGCTATTAAATCACTGCATTTAGGCTTAACTTACATTAATCCGGTATCAGCAGTATTTTCTAGCAAATTCCATCCCTAGAAAAATGTTAACTGCACATACCTTATTGCAGGATAACCTGCACGCCATTCCCCCTCTGAAGTTACCTCACTCAGAATATGTGAGAACGGCAGTGGATCTTAGTTACTTCTGCTAAGATCATAGAAACCGCAGGCAGATTCTTCTTCTAAATACTGCCTGAGATAAAATAGTACGCTCCGGTACCATTTAAAAATAATAAACTTTTGATTGAAGAAAGAAACTAACTTTAATACACCACTCTCCTCTTACTACCTCCATCTTTGTTGAGAGTTGCAAGAGAATGACTGGATATGGCAGTGAGGGGAGGAGCTATATAGCAGCTCTGCTGTGGGTGATCCTCTTGCAACTTCCTGTTGGGAAGGAGAATATCCCACAAGTAATGGATGATCCGTTGACTGGATACACTTAACAAGAGAAATAACCATCTTGAACTAAAGGGCGGGGTCGTGGATTCACCATATCCAGAAAGAAATACATTTATCAGGTAGCATAAAACATAATTTATGTAAGAACTTACCTGATAAATTCATTTCTTTCATATTAGCAAGAGTCCATGAGCTAGTGACGTATGGGATATACATTCCTACCAGGAGGGGCAAAGTTTCCCAAACCTCAAAATGCCTATAAATACACCCCTCACCACACCCACAATTCAGTTTAACGAATAGCCAAGAAGTGGGGTGATAAAAAAGTGCGAAAGCATATAAAATAAGGAATTGGAATAATTGTGCTTTATACAAAATCATAACCACCACAAAAAAAGGGCGGGCCTCATGGACTCTTGCTAATATGAAAGAAATGAATTTATCAGGTAAGTTCTTACATAAATTATGTTTTCTTTCATGTAATTAGCAAGAGTCCATGAGCTAGTGACGTATGGGATAATGATTACCCAAGATGTGGATCTTTCCACACAAGAGTCACTAGAGAGGGAGGGATAAAATAAAGACAGCCAATTCCTGCTGAAAATAATCCACACCCAAAATAAAGTTTAACGAAAAACATAAGCAGAAGATTCAAACTGAAACCGCTGCCTGAAGTACTTTTCTACCAAAAACTGCTTCAGAAGAAGAAAATACATCAAAATGGTAGAATTTAGTAAAAGTATGCAAAGAGGACCAAGTTGCTGCTTTGCAAATCTGATCAACCGAAGCTTCATTCCTAAACGCCCAGGAAGTAGAAACTGACCTAGTAGAATGAGCTGTAATTCTCTGAGGCGGAGTTTTACCCGACTCAACATAGGCAAGATGAATTAAAGATTTCAACCAAGATGCCAAAGAAATGGCAGAAGCTTTCTGGCCTTTTCTAGAACCGGAAAAGATAACAAATAGACTAGAAGTCTTTCTGAAAGATTTAGTAGCTTCAACATAATATTTCAAAACTCTAACAACATCCAAAGAATGCAACGATTTCTCCTTAGAATTCTTAGGATTAGGACATAATGAAGGAACCACAATTTCTCTACTAATGTTGTTGGAATTCACAACTTTAGGTAAAAATTCAAAAGAAGTTCGCAACACCGCCTTATCCTGATGAAAAATCAGAAAAGGAGACTCACAAGAAAGAGCAGATAATTCAGAAACTCTTCTGGCAGAAGAGATGGCCAAAAGGAACAAAACTTTCCAAGAAAGTAATTTAATGTCCAATGAATGCATAGGTTCAAACGGAGGAGCTTGAAGAGCCCCCAGAACCAAATTCAAACTCCAAGGAGGAGAAATTGACTTAATGACAGGTTTTATACGAACCAAAGCTTGTACAAAACAATGAATATCAGGAAGAATAGCAATCTTTCTGTGAAAAAGAACAGAAAGAGCAGAGATTTGTCCTTTCAAGGAACTTGCGGACAAACCTTTATCTAAACCATCCTGAAGAAACTGTAAAATTCTCGGAATTCTAAAAGAATGCCAAGAAAAATGATGAGAAATACACCAAGAAATATAAGTCTTCCAGACTCTATAATATATCTCTCTAGATACAGATTTACGAGCCTGTAACATAGTATTAATCACAGCGTCAGAGAAACCTCTTTGACGAAGAATCAAGCGTTCAATCTCCATACCTTTAAATTTAAGGATTTCAGATCCTGATGGAAAAAAGGACCTTGAGACAGAAGGTCTGGTCTTAACGGAAGAGTCCACGGTTGGCAAGAGGCCATCCGGACAAGATCCGCATACCAAAACCTGTGAGGCCATGCCGGAGCTACCAGCAGAACAAACGAGCATTCCTTCAGAATCTTGGAGATTACTCTTGGAAGAAGAACTAGAGGCGGAAAGATATAGGCAGGATGATACTTCCAAGGAAGTGATAATGCATCCACTGCCTCCGCCTGAGGATCCCGGGATCTGGACAGATACCTGGGAAGTTTCTTGTTTAGATGGGACGCCATCAAATCTATTTCTGGAAGTTCCCACATTTGAACGATCTGAAGAAATACCTCTGGGTGAAGAGACCATTCGCCCGGATGCAACGTTTGGCGACTGAGATAATCCGCTTCCCAATTGTCTACACCTGGGATATGAACCGCAGAGATTAGACAGGAGCTGGATTCCGCCCAAACCAAAATTCGAGATACTTCTTTCATAGCCAGAGGACTGTGAGTTCCTCCTTGATGATTGATGTATGCCACAGTTGTGACATTGTCTGTCTGAAAACAAATGAACGATTCTCTCTTCAGAAGAGGCCAAAACTGAAGAGCTCTGAAAATTGCACGGAGTTCCAAAATATTGATCGGTAATCTCACCTCCTGAGATTCCCAAACTCCTTGTGCCGTCAGAGATCCCCACACAGCTCCCCAACCTGTGAGACTTGCATCTGTTGAAATTACAGTCCAGGTCGGAAGCACAAAAGAAGCCCCCTGAATTAAACGATGGTGATCTGTCCACCACGTTAGAGAGTGTCGAACAATCGGTTTTAAAGATATTAATTGAGATATCTTTGTGTAATCCTTGCACCATTGATTCAGCATACAAAGCTGAAGAGGTCGCATGTGAAAACGAGCAAAGGGGATCGCGTCCGATGCAGCAGTCATAAGACCTAGAATTTCCATGCATAAGGCTACCGAAGGGAATGATTGTGACTGAAGGTTTCGACAAGCTGCCATCAGTTTTAGACGCCTCTTTTCTGTTAAAGACAGAGTCATGGACACTGAATCTATTTGGAAACCCAGAAAGGTTACCCTTGTCTGAGGAATCAATGAACTTTTTGGTAAATTGATCCTCCAACCATGATCTTGAAGAAACAACACAAGTCGATTCGTATGAAATTCTGCTAAATGTAAAGACTGAGCAAGTACCAAGATATCGTCCAAATAAGGAAATACCACAATACCCTGTTCTCTGATTACAGACAGAAGGGCACCGAGAACCTTTGTAAAAATTCTTGGAGCTGTAGCAAGGCCAAACGGCAGAGCCACAAACTGGTAATGCTTGTCCAGAAAAGAGAATCTCAGGAACCAATAATGATCCGGATGAATCGGAATATGCAGATATGCATCCTGTAAATCTATTGTGGACATATAATTCCCTTGCTGAACAAAGGGCAAGATAGTCCTTACAGTTACCATCTTGAATGTTGGTATCCTTACATAACGATTCAATATTTTTAGATCCAGAACTGGTCTGAAGGAATTCTCCTTCTTTGGTACAATGAAGAGATTTGAATAAAACCCCATCCCCTGTTCCTGAACTGGAACTGGCATAATTACTCCAGTCAACTCTAGATCTGAAACACAATTCAGAAATGCTTGAGCTTTTACTGGATTTACTGGGACATGGGAAAGAAAAAATCTCTTTGCAGGAGGTCTCATCTTGAAACCAATTCTGTACCCTTCTGAAACAATGTTCTGAATCCAAAGATTGTGAACAGAATTGATCCAAATTTCTTTGAAAAAACGTAACCTGCCCCCTACCAGCTGAGCTGGAAAGAGGGCCGCACCTTCATGTGGACTTAGAAGCAGGCTTTGCCTTTCTGGCTGGCTTGGATTTATTCCAGATTGGAGATGGTTTCCAAACTGAAACTGCTCCTGAGGATGAAGGATCAGGTTTTTGTTCTTTGTTGAAACGAAAGGAACGAAAACGATTATTAGCTCTGTTTTTACCCTTAGATTTTTTATCCTGTGGTAAAAAAGTTCCTTTCCCACCAGTAACAGTTGAAATAATAGAATCCAACTGAGAACCAAATAATTTGTTACCCTGGAAAGAAATGGAAAGTAGAGTTGATTTAGAAGCCATATCAGCATTCCAAGTCTTAAGCCATAAAGCTCTTCTAGCTAAAATAGCTAGAGACATAAACCTGACATCAACTCTGATAATATCAAAGATGGCATCACAGATAAAATTATTAGCATGCTGAAGAAGAATAATAATATCATGAGAATCATGATGTGTTACTTGTTGCGCTAAGGTTTCCAACCAAAAAGTTGAAGCTGCAGCAACATCAGCCAAAGATATAGCAGGTCTAAGAAGATTACCTGAACACAGATAAGCTTTTCTTAGAAAGGATTCAATTTTCCTATCTAAAGGATCCTTAAACGAAGTACCATCTGACGTAGGAATAGTAGTACGTTTAGCAAGGGTAGAAATAGCCCCATCAACTTTAGGGATTTTGTCCCAAAATTCTAATCTGTCAGACGGCACAGGATATAATTGCTTAAAACGTTTAGAAGGAGTAAATGAATTACCCAATTTATCCCATTCTTTGGAAATTACTGCAGAAATAGCATTAGGAACAGGAAAAACTTCTGGAATAACCACAGGAGATTTAAATACCTTATCCAAACGTTTAGAATTAGTATCAAGAGGACCAGAATCCTCTATTTCTAAAGCAATTAGAACTTCTTTAAGTAAAGAACGAATAAATTCCATTTTAAATAAATATGAAGATTTATCAGCATCAACCTCTGAGACAGAATCCTCTGAACCAGAAGAGTCATCAGAATCAGAATGATGATGTTCATTTAAAAATTCATCTGTAGGGAGAGAAGTTTTAAAAGATTTTTTACGTTTACTAGAAGGAGAAATAACAGACATAGCCTTCTTTATGGATTCAGAAACAAAATCTCTTATGTTATCAGGAACATTCTGCACCTTAGATGTTGAAGGAACTGCAACAGGCAATGGTACTTTACTAAAGGAAATATTATCTGCATTAACAAGTTTGTCATGACAATCAATACAAACAACAGCTGGAGGAATAGCTACCAAAAGTTTACAGCAGATACACTTAGCTTTGGTAGATCCAGCACTAGACAGCGATTTTCCTGTAGTATCTTCTGACTCAGATGCAACGTGAGACATCTTGCAATATGTAAGAGAAAAAACAACAACATATAAAGCAAAATTGATCAAATTCCTTAAATGACAGTTTCAGGAATGGGAAAAAATGCCAAAGAACAAGCTTCTAGCAACCAGAAGCAATGAAAAATGAGACTTAAATAATGTGGAGACAAAAGCGACGCCCATATTTTTTAGCGCCAAATAAGACGCCCACATTATTTGGCGCCTAAATGCTTTTTGGCGCCAAAAATGAAGCCACATCCGGAACGCCAACATTTTTGGCGCAAAATAACGTCAAAAAATGACGCAACTTCCGGCGACACGTATGACGCCGGAAACGGAAAAGAATTTTTGCGCCAAAAAAGTCCACGCCAAGAATGACGCAATAAAATGAAGCATTTTCAGCCCCCGCGAGCCTAACAGCCCACAGGGAAAATAGTCAAATTTTTGAAGGTAAGAAAAAATGATTAAATCAAATGCATTATCCCAAATATGAAACTGACTGTCTGAAAAATAAGGAAAGTTGAACATTCTGAGTCAAGGCAAATAAATGTTTGAATACATATATTTAGAACTTTATAAACAAAGTGCCCAACCATAGCTTAGAGTGTCACAGAAAATAAGATTTACTTACCCCAGGACACTCATCTACATGTTTGTAGAAAGCCAAACCAGTACTGAAACGAGAATCAGCAGAGGTAATGGTATATATAAGAGTATATCGTCGATCTGAAAAGGGAGGTAAGAGATGAATCTCTACGACCGATAACAGAGAACCTATGAAATAGACCCCGTAGAAGGAGATCACTGCATTCAAATAGGCAATACTCTCCTCACATCCCTCTGACATTCACTGCACGCTGAGAGGAAAACCGGGCTCCAACTTGCTGCGGAGCGCATATCAACGTAGAATCTAGCACAAACTTACTTCACCACCTCCATCGTAGGCAAAGTTTGTAAAACTGAATTGTGGGTGTGGTGAGGGGTGTATTTATAGGCATTTTGAGGTTTGGGAAACTTTGCCCCTCCTGGTAGGAATGTATATCCCATACGTCACTAGCTCATGGACTCTTGCTAATTACATGAAAGAAATTTTGTTTTCTTTCCTAAGATATGGTGAGTCCACGGCTTCATCATTTACTGTTTGGAACTAATACCCAAGCTAGATGACACAGATGAATAGGGAGGGACAGGACAGGCAGACTTAAACAGAAGACTCTACTGCTTGAAGAACCTTTCTCCCAAAAGAAGCCTCAGCCAAGGCAAAAGTATCAAATTTGTAAAATGTGGAAAAAGTATCCAAAGAGGACCAAGTTGCAGCCTTGCAAATATGTTCCACAGAAGCTCTATTTCGGAAATCCCAAGAAAAGGAGACAGCTCTCGTTGAATGAGCCGTAATTCTCTCAGGAGGCTGCTGCCAGTAGTCTCATAAGCAAAACAAATAATACTTGTCAACCAGAGAGAAAGAAGTAGCAGTAGCTTTCTGACCTATACGTTTCCCAGAGAAACAAAAACAGGGCAGAAGACTGGCAAAAATCGTTAGTCGCCTGTAAACAGAATTTATGAGCATGCACAACATCCAAGTTGTGCAACAAATGTTCCTTATGAGAAGAAGGATTAGGCCATAGAGAAGGAACAACAAATTCCTAAACCACTTTAGGTAGAAAATCCAACTTACAACGAAGAACCGCCTTATCAGTAAGAAAATAAGATAAGGCAAGTCACACTGCAAAGCCGAGAGTACCAAGACTCTCCAAGCAGCAGAGATAGCAAAAAGATACAAAACCTTCCAAGATATCTATGGAATGCAATGGCTCAAACAAAGCCTTCTGCAAAACTATAAGAACAAGGTTAAAGCTCCAATGAGGAGCAACAGACTTAAACCCAGGCCTGATTCTATCCAAGGCCTGACAAAAAAAAAATAACACCTCTGGCACATCCGCCAGACGCTAGTGTAACAAAAAAGATAATGCAGAAATCTGACTCTTCAGAATACTGACTCACAAACCCTTCTCCAGACCATCCTGGAGAAAGGAGAAAATCCTAAGAATCCTGACCCTACTCCAAGAGTAGCTCTTAGATTCATACCAAAAAAGATATTTACGCCATATCTTATGGAAAATCTTTCTAGAAAAAAAAATGTGGAAGAGATGATATCTTCACTAGGTCTGTATACTAGATTTTGCGAGGACACGCAGGGGCTATAAGAATTATGGTTATGCTCTCCTGCTCATACGAGCAATGATTCGTGAAGGCAGATCAAACAGAGAAAACAGGTATGCTAGACTGACAACCCAAGGAACCGCCAACAACCCCAACACTGGCACCCACCATTTGAGGATTAACCTGGAGAACACCTCCAGATGGAGAATCCCACTCACTGGGATAAAATGTCTGTCTGTTCAGGAAGTCCGCTGACTATTTGTCCACTCCTGGATTGTGGATGGCAGAAAGCAATTGTGAGCTCCCGCCCACTGAGCAAATCTAGCTACCTCCTTCATAGCTCAGGAACTTAGAGTTCCTCCCAGGTGGCTGATGTAAACCACTGAGGTGAAACTGGCCAACTGGAACCTGAAAAACAGGGCTAAGTACAACTGAAGGCAAGTCCTCAGAGCATTGAAAATCACTCTCAACTCCTAGATGTTGATAGGGAGAGCAGACTCCTGAGTCCAAAATCCCTGCGCCTTAAGTCCCAGACTGCTCCTCAGCCCAGCAGGCTGGCGTACGTGGTCACAAACAACCAGGAATGTCTCCGGAAGCATGCACCTTGAGACAGATACTCTTGAGAAAACCACCACGGAAAAAAGTCTCTTGAACCAAATCTATCCTCAGAGAGATCCGAATGGTCACCGCTCTATTTGACTGAGCATTCATAACTGCAGTCTCTCAAACGGACTGGAGAAAGGGATGACGTCCATGGATCCATCAGACCAATTACCTCCATGCATTGAGCCATAGAAGGGAAACGGAAAATCAGCTACAGCTGAATTCAAACTCCCACCTCTGGAAACAAAATGGCTAAGCGGTCTACAGGACCACTAGAGCTTGCTGTGGGTTGAACAGTAGAGAGAGGTAAGAGAAAGAAATCTTTGATTATCTGATATCTGAGAAATATTCTCATAGATAGAGAATCTATAAAGGTCCTAAAAAAATGTACCCTTGTAGTTGAAGGGAACTCTTTAAAGTACAAACCAGGCCTGACTCTGCTTAGCTTCCAAGATCAGATAAGATCAGGTGCATTCAGGGTGGTGTGGCCGTAGGCTCCTCAGATTCACGTCCCCTTCATGGGAACATGGTAAAGACCATATCTCTTGAAAGAGAGTTTGCATGAAGGAAGGATGACATATATTGTCCAGGAAGGCACCCTTGCCAATCCCCAAGACCAAAAAAAAGTATTTCTAGGATGACAAATCTCAGAAACTAGAGAAGATCCCATATAATAGGAACTCCTTCAGGTCAATGTTTGTCCAGAACAGACCCTCTCAAATCAAAGGAGAATGGATACTTCCTTGAAGAACTGTACTCTGAGAAATGTAAGGTAAATACTTAGATCCCGTTCCCTTACTGGAACTGGAACCATCAGTCCCAGAGAGGAAAGTCCTGAACCCAGTTCAAGAATGCCTCATCATACCTGGACTGCAGATACTCTAGACAGGAGAAATCTGCCCCTGGGAGGAAATCTTAAATTGTTTCCTGGACCAGGACTGGTTGGGATTCCAAAAGACTGGACTGTCCCAGCAGAAAGAGGGAAATGAAGACTTTCTTTTTATCTATCTCACTTGACGTGTGGTAAAAAAGACCTTTCCCACCAGTAAGTCAAGAAAATAACCACAACACCCCACAGCTAGCACAGCAAAGCCAGATATCTTGTCACCCGGCTGAGAGACTGGAATGGTAGCATCAGAATTAGAAGAATTGGCAAACTTAACAGCCTTAATTTTGTTCTGGACATCCTCCAAAGGAGACAGGGAAAAAGGAATCCCTGACTTCTCCCAATCCTGTGAAACATCTTCTAGCACGGCCTGAAACAGGAAAAAACAACCACAAAGGAATCCTAATATTTACAAAGTTTACTAGATTGATAACGACAGATGAATAGTAGTTGCTCCAAAGTAGCCAAAACCTCCTTAACAATACACAAAGGTGTTCAAGCTTAAATCTAAAGGTTACAACTTCAGCATCAGATAAAGGAATTATACTGTCCAAATCTGAGATTTTACCCTCAGAGGCTACCAACATATCCTCCTCATCGAACTTATGAGTGAGATCAACCTGTGTAGCAAGGCGGAAAAGAAACCTTACTATCTGAATCCCTAATTTTCCTCTTGCATTTTCCCTTTAACATAGGAAAATCAGGTAATGCCACAGATACCATAGAAGATAGCTGTACAGCAAAATCCATAGGCAAAAATACTCCTCCAGGAGATTGAGAGGAACCACAGGGCACTGCATGGGACACCATGAAGGCTTGGGACGTTTAAGGAGAAAGCTGTGGCATTGCCTGAATAGCATTAACCTGAGAGACAATGGGTTCAGTGTGCAACAATCTATCTCTATTTGAGAAAGATCTAACCAGGCAAGCAGCACATGATTGCATAAGGGACAATTTGTGCTATAATACATAAAAAGAAAATAAAAATCTTTAATTTTAATACTGTGAGATGTTATTTGTAAAACATACATTTTTGCATTGCTGCTATTTGACAGAACACACCCTGCTCCTTGGCATGCCAGGAGTTGACCTGGAAACTCCATTCTCTAGCTATAGATTTACACATTGAGCCACTGGAGAGCTCTTCTGAAGCAATTGTTATGTACCATGACTTTAAGAAACATGCAGTCTAAGTAGGGCCGTTCTTATTGGCTTATTTCAATATGAATCTTTGTGAAGCACAATCAGATTAATATAAAGCTGAAACATCTCCTTGTCACACAAAACCCTAACGGAAGAGTCTCTGGCCAAATTAAAGTGCTTACTTTGACTAACAGAGACCAGTCTGCACACCTCCGCAGAAAAACCAAATGTAGCCCAAAGCATACATCCCTCTTACATACGTTAAAGCATCTCCTCGTAGTGAATTTTCTTTCACACTGAAATGACCGTAATCATAAATTCACATAATAAAAACTTGCCCTGCTGAACCCACAATAAGCAAGGGGTATATACTCTCACTAAAAGTAAAAAAAACATAATTTATGTAAGAACTTACCTGATAAATTCATTTCTTTCATATTAGCAAGAGTCCATGAGCTAGTGACGTATGGGATATACATTCCTACCAGGAGGGGCAAAGTTTCCCAAACCTCAAAATGCCTATAAATACACCCCTCACCACACCCACAATTCAGTTTAACGAATAGCCAAGAAGTGGGGTGATAAAAAAGTGCGAAAGCATATAAAATAAGGAATTGGAATAATTGTGCTTTATACAAAATCATAACCACCACAAAAAAAGGGCGGGCCTCATGGACTCTTGCTAATATGAAAGAAATGAATTTATCAGGTAAGTTCTTACATAAATTATGTTTTCTTTCATGTAATTAGCAAGAGTCCATGAGCTAGTGACGTATGGGATAATGACTACCCAAGATGTGGATCTTTCCACACAAGAGTCACTAGAGAGGGAGGGATAAAATAAAGACAGCCAA
The DNA here is from genome assembly GCF_027579735.1 of Bombina bombina. Classification (NCBI taxonomy): domain Eukaryota; kingdom Metazoa; phylum Chordata; class Amphibia; order Anura; family Bombinatoridae; genus Bombina; species Bombina bombina. The sequence goes on from NC_069502.1 coordinate 1,069,585,806, forward strand.
TTCCTGCTGAAAATAATCCACACCCAAAAATAAAGTTTAACAAAAAACATAAGCAGAAGATTCAAACTGAAACCGCTGCCTGAAGTACTTTTCTACCAAAAACTGCTTCAGAAGAAGAAAATACATCAAAATGGTAGAATTTAGTAAAAGTATGCAAAGAGGACCAAGTTGCTGCTTTGCAAATCTGGTCAACCGAAGCTTCATTCCTAAACGCCCAGGAAGTAGAAACTGACCTAGTAGAATGAGCTGTAATTCTTTGAGGCGGAGTTTTACCCGACTCAACATAGGCAAGATGAATTAAAGATTTCAACCAAGATGCCAAAGAAATGGCAGAAGCTTTCTGGCCTTTTCTAGAACCGGAAAAGATAACAAATAAACTAGAAGTCTTACGGAAAGATTTCGTAGCTTCAACATAATATTTCAAAGCTCTAACAACATCCAAAGAATGCAACGATTTCTCCTTAGAATTCTTAGGATTAGGACATAATGAAGGAACCACAATTTCTCTACTAATGTTGTTGGAATTCACAACTTTAGGTAAAAATTCAAAAGAAGTTCGCAACACCACCTTATCCTGATGAAAAATCAGAAAAGGAGACTCACAAGAAAGAGCAGATAATTCAGAAACTCTTCTGGCAGAAGAGATGGCCAAAAGGAACAAAACTTTCCAAGAAAGAAATTTAATGTCCAATGAATGCATAGGTTCAAACGGAGGAGCTTGAAGAGCTCCCAAAACCAAATTCAAACTCCAAGGAGGAGAAATTGACTTAATAACAGGTTTTATACGAACCAAAGCTTGTACAAAACAATGAATATCAGGAAGAATAGCAATCTTTCTGTGAAAAAGAACAGAAAGAGCAGAGATTTGTCCTTTCAAAGAACTTGCGGACAAACCCTTATCTAAACCATCCTGAAGAAACTGTAAAATTCTCGGTATTCTAAAAGAATGCCAAGAAAAATGATGAGAAAGACACCAAGAAATATAAGTCTTCCAGACTCTATAATATATCTCTCGAGATACAGATTTACGAGCCTGTAACATAGTATTAATCACAGAGTCAGAGAAACCTCTTTGACCAAGAATCAAGCGTTCAATCTCCATACCTTTAAATTTAAGGATTTCAGATCCTGATGGAAAAAAGGACCTTGTGACAGAAGGTCTGGTCTTAACGGAAGAGTCCACGGTTGGCAAGAGGCCATCCGGACAAGATCCGCATACCAAAACCTGTGAGGCCATGCCGGAGCTACCAGCAGAACAAACGAGCATTCCTTCAGAATCTTGGAGATTACTCTTGGAAGAAGAACTAGAGGCGGAAAGATATAGGCAGGATGATACTTCCAAGGAAGTGATAATGCATCCACTGCCTCCGCCTGAGGATCCCGGGATCTGGAAAGATACCTGGGAAGTTTCTTGTTTAGATGGGACGCCATCAGATCTATTTCTGGAAGTTCCCACATTTGAACAATCTGAAGAAATACCTCTGGGTGAAGAGACCATTCGCCCGGATGCAACATTTGGCGACTGAGATAATCCGCTTCCCAATTGTCTATACCTGGGATATGAACCGCAGAGATTAGACAGGAGCTGGATTCCGCCCAAACCAAAATTCGAGATACTTCTTTCATAGCCAGAGGACTGTGAGTCCCTCCTTGATGATTGATGTATGCCACAGTTGTGACATTGTCTGTTTGAAAACAAATGAACGATTCTCTCTTCAGAAGAGGCCAAAACTGAAGAGCTCTGAAAATTGCACGGAGTTCCAAAATATTGATCGGTAATCTCACCTCCTGAGATTCCCAAACTCCTTGTGCCGTCAGAGATCCCCACACAGCTCCCCAACCTGTGAGACTTGCATCTGTTGAAATTACAGTCCAGGTCGGAAGCACAAAAGAAGCCCCCTGAATTAAACGATGGTGATCTGTCCACCATGTTAGAGAGTGTCGAACAATCGGTTTTAAAGATATTAATTGAGATATCTTCGTGTAATCCTTGCACCATTGCTTCAGCATACAGAGCTGAAGAGGTCGCATGTGAAAACGAGCAAAGGGGATCGCGTCCGATGCAGCAGTCATAAGACCTAGAATTTCCATGCATAAGGCTACCGAAGGGAATGATTGTGACTGAAGGTTTCGACAAGCTGCAATCAATTTTAGACGTCTCTTGTCTGTTAAAGACAGAGTCATGGACACTGAATCCATCTGGAAACCCAGAAAGGTTACCCTTGTCTGAGGAATCAAAGAACTTTTTGGTAAATTGATCCTCCAACCATGATCTTGAAGAAACAACACAAGTCGATTCGTATGAGATTCTGCTAAATGTAAAGACTGAGCAAGTACCAAGATATCGTCCAAATAAGGAAATACCACAATACCCTGTTCTCTGATTACAGACAGAAGGGCACCGAGAACCTTTGTAAAAATTCTTGGAGCTGTAGCTAGGCCAAACGGCAGAGCCACAAACTGGTAATGCTTGTCCAGAAAAGAGAATCTCAGGAACTGATAATGATCTGGATGAATCGGAATATGCAGATATGCATCCTGTAAATCTATTGTGGACATATAATTCCCTTGCTGAACAAAAGGCAAGATAGTCCTTACAGTTACCATCTTGAACGTTGGTATTCTTACATAACGATTCAATATTTTTAGATCCAGAACTGGTCTGAAGGAATTCTCCTTCTTTGGTACAATGAAGAGATTTGAATAAAACCCCATCCCCTGTTCCGGAACTGGAACCGGCATAATTACTCCAGTCAACTCTAGATCTGAAACACATTTCAGAAATGCTTGAGCTTTTACTGGATTTACTGGGACACGGGAAAGAAAAAAATCTTTGCAGGAGGTCTTATCTTGAAACCAATTCTGTACCCTTCTGAAACAATGCTCTGAATCCAAAGATTGTGAACAGAATTGATCCAAACTTCCTTGAAAAAACGTAACCTGCCCCCTACCAGCTGAGCTGGAATGAGGGCCGCACCTTCATGTGGACTTAGAAGCAGGCTTTGCCTTTCTAGCTGGCTTGGATTTATTCCAGACTGGAGATGGTTTCCAAACTGAAACTGCTCCTGAGGATGAAGGATCAGGCTTTTGTTCTTTGTTGAAACGAAAGGAACGAAAACAATTATTAGCTCTGCTTTTACCTTTAGATTTTTTATCCTGTGGTAAAAAAGTTCCTTTCCCACCAGTAACAGTTGAAATAATGGAATCCAACTGAGAACCAAATAATTTGTTACCCTGGAAAGAAATGGAAAGTAAAGTAGATTTAGAAGCCATATCAGCATTCCAAGTTTTAAGCCATAAAGCTCTTCTAGCTAAAATAGCTAGAGACATAAACCTGACATCAACTCTGATAATATCAAAAATGGCATCACAGATAAAATTATTAGCAAGGGTAGAAATAGCCCCATCAACTTTAGGGATTTTGTCCCAAAATTCTAATCTGTCAGACGGCACAGGATATAATCGCTTAAAACGTTTAGAAGGAGTAAATGAATTACCCAATTTATCCCATTCTTTGGAAATTACTGCAGAAATAGCATTAGGAACAGGAAAAACTTCTGGAATAACCACAGGAGCTTTAAATACCTTATCCAAACGTTTAGAATTAGTATCAAGAGGACCAGAATCCTCTATTTCTAAAGCAATTAGTACTTCTTTAAGTAAAGAACGAATAAATTCCATTTTAAATAAATATGAAGATTTATCAGCATCAACCTCTGAGACAGAATCCTCTGAACCAGAAGAGTCATCAGAATCAGAATGATGATGTTCATTTAAAAATTCATCTGTAGGGAGAGAAGTTTTAAAAGATTTTTTACGTTTACTAGAAGGAGAAATAACAGACATAGCCTTCTTTATGGATTCTGAAACAAAATCTCTTATATTATCAGGAACATTCTGCACCTTAGATGTTGAAGGAACTGCAACAGGCAATGGTACTTTACTAAAGGAAATATTATCTGCTTTAACAAGTTTGTCATGACAATCAATACAAACAACAGCTGGAGGAATAGCTACCAAAAGTTTACAGCAGATACACTTAGCTTTGGTAGATCCAGCACTAGACAGCCATTTTCCTGTAGTATCTTCTGGCTCAGATGCAACGTGAGACATCTTGCAATATGTAAGAGAAAAAACAACATATATATAAAGAAAAATTGATCAAATTCCTTAAATGACAGTTTCAGGAATGGGAAAAAATGCCAAAGAACAAGCTTCTAGCAACCAGAAGCAATGAAAAATGAGACTTAAATAATGTGGAGACAAAAGCGACGCCCATATTTTTCGCGCCAATAAGACGCCCACATTATTTGGCACCTAAATGCTTTTTGGCGGCAAAATGACGCCACATCCGGAACGCCGACATTTTTGGCGCAAAATAACGTCAAAAAATGACGCAACTTCCGGCGACACGTATGACGCCGGAAACGGAAACGAATTTTTTGCGCCAAAAAAGTCCGCGCCAAGAATGACGCAATAAAATGAAGCATTTTCAGCCCCCGCGAGCCTAACAGCCCACAGGGAAGAGTCAAATTTTTGAAGGTAAGAAAAAATGATTAAATCAAATGCATTATCCCAAATATGAAACTGACTGTCTGAAAATAAGGAAAGTTGAACATTCTGAGTCAAGGCAAATAAATGTTTGAATACATATATTTAGAACTTTATAAATAAAGTGCCAAACCATAGCTTGGAGTGTCACAGAAAATAAGATTTACTTACCCCAGGACACTCATCTACATGTTTGTAGAAAGCCAAACCAGTACTGAAACGAGAATCAGCAGAGGTAATGGTATATATAAGAGTATATCGTCGATCTGAAAAGGGAGGTAAGAGATGAATCTCTACGACCGATAACAGAGAACCTATGAAATAGACCCCGTAGAAGGAGATCACTGCATTCAAATAGGCAATACTCTCCTCACATCCCTCTGACATTCACTGCACGCTGAGAGGAAAACCGGGCTCCAACTTGCTGCGGAGCGCATATCAACGTAGAATCTAGCACAAACTTACTTCACCACCTCCATCGGAGGCAAAGTTTGTAAAACTGAATTGTGGGTGTGGTGAGGTGTATTTATAGGCATTTTGAGGTTTGGGAAACTTTGCCCCTCCTGGTAGGAATGTATATCCCATACGTCACTAGCTCATGGACTCTTGCTAATTACATGAAAGAAAAACCTGTCTCAATTAACCACATAAGTGCCTGCTTCCTGCCTGATAACATCCTTACAAAAGATATACTGTATATGTCCCATATAATGTTGCAGGGTAATTAAGTGCAAAGTCTCCCCTACCAAGAAGACAGAAGGCACTTTACTGCAGTCTGGCTGTCCGGCAGGAGGACAGCTCACTAGGTATGAGAAGACGTCGCTCCTCACAGAGACCTGTAGAAAAAGAAATAACAGAGTAAACCTACTCTGGCTTTCTATACTTGAGCAGCAAAATGTTAAGCAAACATAGCAAGGTCCATTTCACAAGTTCCTAACTGCTTTATAGCCACCAATGCCCTACTGAAGAGATTGACTTTCTATACTGGCTTTCTATACTGGTTATAATCTTGCTTGAAGCGAAGAAAAATCCAATTTTCTTCAGACACCAAAACTTCACCTCCTCCATGCACCAAGGCAAAAAAATGACTGGGGGTTGTGGGAAGGGAAGTGATACTTAACAGCTTGGCCGTGGTGCTCTTTGCCTCCTCCTGCTGGCCAGGAGTTATATTCCCAACAGTAAATGATGAAACCGTGGATTCACCATATCTTAGGAAAGAAAATTAGGATTCTGCATCCTGATCAGCAACAGAACCTGATCATTTGAAATTCAGAAAATGTATCAGAGGGTTTGGAATCTGGGTCTGAAAGTAAATATTTAACTTATTTGATCACAAGAGATTCAAAATTACTAAACAAATCAAAAGTAGGTTTCTTGTCAGACTCTTTTGCCCTTACTTAGAAGAGGCATGGCTGCCAACATCTCTAAGACAATGGAGTGAAACTCCCCTACACAATACAAAAGAAGGACAGAATTCCCTCAGAGGTAATAGCAGCAGTTTTGCAGATTAACATGCATGAAATAATCATGACATGACTTGCAACTGAAGAATTTACAACTACCAGCTTGCAAACACACACACCAAAACTGGGTACATAAATGATCAGAGGGTTTACCTTCTAAAGAGGCCGAGGTTATAGAACAGGGGACCAATCCAGGATGCTCCACAATAATTCATAATAAATACAGACAAATAAAACTCCAATTTATTTAAACTCAAATAAAGTAGTAGATACAGACTCAGTATATAAGGACAATCATTCTTATATAGTAAAGAGACAGATGACAGTATATAGTCAGGGACTAAGAGCAATAATGACTTAGCACTGTGGAACAGAAGTTAACAAAAAGGCCCCTTAAGTTATATATACACACACAAAATAAATAAATAATGGAAAGCTTAAAACCGCTCATGAAATTTCAAAGAAAGCTTACCTCCTCCACGCCGAATGAAACTGCAGAGTGGGAAAATCTCAGCTGAAGAGCGGAGAACTGTAAGAACGCAGCTAGAGCCGAAATGGTGGGTATTTAACACAATGGGAAAAAATTAACTTCCTTGGTGCCAAATGCATGAAGAAAACCTGTCAAGGATGAAGCAAGCTAAAAGTGGGGCGTGCGACTGGAGCACTGGCAACTATAAGCTGAGTAGAAAGGAGCCGGTACGTACGCTGACTGAAACGTTTACACATAGTGCTGAAAAATAACCAACAGTGCTAGTAAAATGAACAGAAAGCAATGTTAAAAGAAATAGTATCAAAAACAGTAATTGTAGAAAAAATTAAATACTTGTGTGTAATATTTAAAATGGAGACTTCAGGAAACGGCTAAGACCCTTTTAATAATATCTAGGCTAGTGAGCAAGTCTGTAATAATATGAGTGTAAGCAATGTGTTCCCAAGGCTATGTTGTATCATGTCAAATGTACCTGCTAATAGCCTGTAGGCTATGTGAGTGCTAATGCTAGAACTTTCTTACCTTACGAAGTACCCACACTACTGTGCTTAACAGCTGCAGAACAAACTGCTTTCAGTATATAGCCCATCCAGTGCTAAGCACATTACAGCAGAGGATTTAAGTGAGTAGTAGATCGATGACCCAACAGGAAAAGGCTAGGGACCTGTCCTTAAGACACCTGTGGCAGACTTGCATCTAACTCACCAAGTGTAACTGTGTCACTGCTTCCTAATCCAATCTTCCCTCTGTCCTACAATAGCAGCTCTCTGTGGGGGAAAACAGACTTCAAATCAGTCTGAGACCCTTCTCAATGAAGAATCTAGAGCACTTCAATTCTTCACCCACCTCCTTGGAAGCAAAGAATACACTGGCATAACAGAGAGGTGGGAAGAATGAAGATCCCTTGAGGGTTTTAGGAAACTTTACCTCCTCCTAGTGGACAGGAAGTGTATCGCATGCATAATGGATTGTGGACTATAATTTTTGTGAGTCATTCACGGAAATTTGACTTACAATAGGGTTTAAATGTAAGTAGCAAAAAATGCTCAAAAATTGGCTCAGCACTAGGGTGAAAAAAGGCATAGCAGCAAAAGGGGTTAATGACCCATTTTACCTGCTAGAGTGTATTGAATAGTTTACAAATTGTTAATTTACCTTTATTTAGTAACTATTTAGTAACATAGGGCAGTCTGTGGTAAAAATGTAACCCCCCAAGCTACAAAAAATAAAAAAAGTAAACATACAGAAAAAATAAACAAAGCTATCCAAAATAATAAAATTAAACCTAAACTAATACTACTATAAAAATAAAAATCCCCCCCCCCCAAATAAAAACACCCCCTAATCTAATACTAAAACTACCAATAGCCCTTAAAATAGATTTTTGTAGGGCATTGCCCTAAAGAAATCAGCTCTTTTACATTAAAAATAAACAAAGTCCCCCCTAACAGTAAAAAACCCCCAAAATAAAAATAAAAACCTAAAACTAATAAAGGGGCATTTGTATGGGCATTGCCCTTAAAAGCGCATTCAGCTCTTTTTGAAATTGCCCAATGAACCCTAATCTAAAAAAAAAAATAAAAAAAACATAATTTATGCTTACCTGATAAATTCCTTTCTCCTGTAGTGTAGTCAGTCCACGGGTCATCCATTACTTATGGGATATCAACTCCTCCCTAACAGGAAGTGCAAGAGGATCACCCAAGCAGAGCTGCTATATAGCTCCTCCCCTCTACGTCATACCCAGTCATTCGACCGAAAACCAAACGAGAAAGGAGAAACTATAGGGTGCAGTGGTGACTGGAGTATAATTTAAAATTTAGACCTGCCATAAAAAACAGGGCGGGCCGTGGACTGACTACACTACAGGAGAAAGGAATTTATCAGGTAAGCATAAATTATGTTTTCTCCTGTTAAGTGTAGTCAGTCCACGGGTCATCCATTACTTATGGGATACCAATACCAAAGCTAAAAGTACACGGATGACGGGAGGGACAGGCAGGATCTTTAACACGGAAGGAACCACTGCCTGAAGAACCTTTCTCCCAAAAACAGCCTCAGAAGAAGCAAAAGTGTCAAATTTGGAAAAAGTATGAATAGAAGACCAAGTTGCAGCCTTGCAAATCTGTTCAACAGAGGCCTCATTCTTAAAGGCCCACGTGGAAGCCACAGCTCTCGTAGAATGAGCTGTAATTCTTTCAGGAGGCTGCTGTCCAGCAGTCTCATAGGCTAAACTTATTATGCTACGAAGCCAGAAAGAGAGAGAGGTAGCAGAAGCTTTCTGACCTCTCCTCTGTCCAGAATAAACGACAAACAGGGAAGAAGTTTGGCGACAATCTTTAGTTGCCTGTAAATAAAATTTCAGGGCACGGACTACGTCTAGATTGTGTAGAAGTCGTTCCTTCTTTGAAGAAGGGTTAGGACACAATGAAGGAACAACAATCTCTTGATTGATATTCCTGTTAGTGACTACCTTAGGTAAGAAACCAGGTTTAGTACGCAGAACTACCTTGTCTGAATGAAAAATCAGATAAGGAGAATCACAATGTAAGGCCGATAACTCAGAGACTCTTCGAGCCGAGGAAATAGCCATTAAAAACAGAACTTTCCAAGATAACAGCTTGATATCAATGGAATGAAGGGGTTCAAACGGAACACCCTGTAAAACGTTAAGAACTAAGTTTAAGCTCCACGGTGGAGCAACAGTTTTAAACACAGGCTTAATCCTGGCCAAAGCCTGACAAAAAGCCTGAACGTCTGGAACTTCTGACAGACGCTTGTGTAAAAGGATTGACAGAACTGAGATCTGTCCCTTTAAAGAACTAGCAGATAAACCCTTTTCTAAACCTTCTTGTAGAAAAGACAATATCCTAGGAATCCTAACCTTACTCCATGAGTAACTCTTGGATTCGCACCAATGTAAGTATTTACGCCATATTTTATGGTAAATTTTCCTAGTAACAGGTTTCCTAGCCTGTATTAAGGTATCAATTACTGACTCCGAAAATCCACGCTTTGATAAAATCAAGCGTTCAATCTCCATGCAGTCAGCTTTAGAGAAATTAGATTTTGATGTTTGAAAGGACCCTGAATTAGAAGGTCCTGTCTCAGAGGCAGAGACCAAGGTGGACAGGATGACATGTCCACTAGATCTGCATACCAGGTACTGCGTGGCCACGCAGGCGCTATTAGAATCACCGATGCTCTCTCCTGTTTGATCCTGGCAATCAATCGAGGAAGCATCGGGAAGGGTGGAAACACATAAGCCATTTTGAAGTTCCAAGGTGCTGTCAGAGCATCTATCAGAACCGCTCCCGGGTCCCTGGACCTGGACCCGTAACAAGGAAGCTTGGCGTTCTGGCGAGACGCCATGAGATCCATATCTGGTTTGCCCCAACGCCGAAGTATTTGGGCAAAGACCTCCGGATGAAGTTCCCACTCCCCCGGATGAAAAGTCTGGCGACTTAGGAAATCCGCCTCCCAGTTCTCCACACCTGGGATGTGGATCGCTGATAGGTGGCAAGAGTGAGACTCTGCCCAGAGAATTATCTTTGAGACTTCCATCATCGCTAGGGAACTCCTTGTCCCTCCTTGATGGTTGATGTAAGCCACGGTCGTGATGTTGTCCGACTGAAACCTGATGAACCTCAGAGATGCTAGCTGAGGCCAAGCTAGAAGGGCATTGAAAACTGCTCTTAATTCCAGAATGTTTATGGGAAGGAGACTCTCCTCCTGAGTCCATGATCCCTGAGACTTCAGGGAATTCCAGACAGCGCCCCAACCTGGCAGGCTGGCGTCTGTTGTTACAATCGTCCAATCTGGTCTGCTGAAGGGCATCCCCTTGGACAGATGTGGCCGAGAGAGCCACCATAGAAGAGAATTTCTGGTCTCTTGATCCAGATTCAGCATAGGGGACAAATCTGAGTAATCCCCATTCCACTGACTTAGCATGCACAACTGCAGTGGTCTGAGATGCAGGCGTGCAAAGGGAACTATTTCCATTGCCGCTACCATTAAACCGATTACCTCCATGCATTGAGCCACTGACGGGTGTGGAATGGAATGAAGGACACGGCAAGCATTTAGGAGTTTTGTTAACCTGTCTTCTGTCAGGTAAATTTTCATTTCTACCGAATCTATAAGAGTCCCTAAGAAGGGAACTCTTGTGAGTGGCAATAGAGAACTCTTTTCTTCGTTCACTTTCCACCCATGAGACCTTAGAAATGCCAGTACTAACTCTGTATGAGACTTGGCAGCTTGGAAACTTGACGCTTGTATCAGAATGTCGTCTAGGTACGGAGCTACCGATATTCCTCGCGGTCTTAGTACCGCCAGAAGAGAACCCAGAACCTTTGTGAAGATTCTTGGAGCAGTAGCTAACCCGAAGGGAAGAGCTACAAACTGGTAATGCCTGTCTAGGAAGGCAAACCTTAGGTACCGGTAATGATCCTTGTGAATCGGTATGTGAAGGTACGCATCCTTTAAGTCCACTGTGGTCATGTACTGACCCTTTTGGATCATGGGTAAGATTGTCCGAATAGTTTCCATTTTGAACGATGGAACTCTTAGGAATTTGTTTAGGATCTTTAAATCCAAGATTGGTCTGAAGGTTCCTTCTTTCTTGGGAACCACAAACAGATTTGAGTAAAACCCTTGTCCGTGTTCCGACCGCGGAACCGGGTGGATCACTCCCATTAGTAAAAGATCTTGTACACAGCGTAGAAACGCCTCTTTCTTTATCTGGTTTGTTGACAACCTTGAAAGATGAAATCTCCCTTTTGGAGGAGAAGCTTTGAAGTCCAGAAGATATCCCTGAGATATGATCTCTAACGCCCAGGGATCCTGGACATCTCTTGCCAAGCCTGGGCGAAGAGATAAAGTCTGCCCCCCACTAATCCGTTTCCGGATCGGGGGCCCTCACTTCATGCTGTCTTTGGGGCAGCAGCAGGTTTTCTGGCCTGCTTGCCCTTGTTCCAGGTCTGGTTAGGTTTCCAGCCCTGTCTGTAGCGAGCAACAGTTCCTTCCTGTTTTGGAGCGGAGGAAGTTGCTGCTGCTCCTGCCTTGAAGTTGCGAAAGGCACGAAAATGAGACTGTCTAGCCCTAGGTTTGGCTCTGTCTTGAGGCAGAGCATGTCCCTTACCTCCAGTAATGTCAGCTATAATTTCTTTCAAACCGGGCCCCGAATAAGGTCTGCCCCTTGAAAGGTATGTTAAGCAATTTAGATTTAGAAGTCACATCAGCTGACCAGGATTTAAGCCACAGCGCTCTGCGCGCCTGAATGGCGAATCCGGAGTTCTTAGCCGTAAGCTTAGTTAAATGTACTACGGCATCAGAAATAAATGAATTAGCTAGCTTAAGGACTCTAAGCTTGTCTGTAATCTCATCCAATGTAGCTGAGCTAATGGTCTCTTCCAGAGACTCAAACCAGAATGCCGCCGCAGCCGTGACAGGCGCAATGCATGCAAGGGGTTGCAATATAAAACCTTGTTGAACAAACATTTTCTTAAGGTAACCCTCTAACTTTTTATCCATTGGATCTGAAAAGGCACAGCTATCCTCCACCGGGATAGTGGTACGCTTAGCTAAAGTAGAAACTGCTCCCTCCACCTTAGGGACCGTCTGCCATAAGTCCCGTGTGGTGGCGTCTATTGGGAACATTTTTCTAAATATAGGAGGGGGTGAGAAAGGCACACCGGGTCTATCCCACTCCTTGTTAACAATTTCTGTAAGCCTTTTAGGTATAGGAAAAACGTCAGTACACGTCGGTACCGCAAAATATTTATCCAGCCTACATATTTTCTCTGGGATTGCAACCGTGTTACAATCATTCAGAGCCGCTAATACCTCCCCTAGTAACACACGGAGGTTCTCAAGCTTAAATTTAAAATTTGAAATGTCTGAATCCAGTTTATTTGGATCAGATCCGTCACCCACAGAATGAAGCTCTCCGTCTTCATGTTCTGCAAATTGTGACGCAGTATCAGACATGGCCCTAGTATTTTCAGCGCACTCTGTTCTCACTCCAGAGTGGTCGCGTTTACCCCTAAGTTCTGGCAATTTAGATAAAACTTCAGTCATAACATTAGCCATGTCTTGCAAAGTGATTTGTAATGGCCGCCCTGATGTACTTGGCGTCACAATATCACGCACCTCCTGAGCGGGAGATGCAGGTACTGACACGTGAGGAGAGTTAGTCGGCATAACTTCCCCCTCGTTGTCTGGTGAAATTTTCTTTACATGTACAGATTGGCTTTTACTTAAAGTAGCATCAATGCAATTAGTACACAAATTTCTATTGGGCTCCACATTGGCCTTTGAACATATTGCACAAAGAGATTCCTCTATGTCAGACATGTTTAACCCCTTAACGACCGAGGACGTGCAGGGTACGTCCTCTAAAAAATGTCAGTTAACGACCAAGGACGTACCTTGCACGTCCTCAGTCTGGAAAGCAGCTGGAAGCGATCCTGCTCGCTTCCAGCTGATTTCCGGTTATTGCAGTGATGCCTCGACATCGAGGCATCCTGCAATAACACTTTCTGGCCATCCGATGCAGAGAGCCACTCTGTGGCCCTCTCTGCACCGGACATCGATGGCCGGTATCGTTGGTGGGTGGGAGCCGACTTGGGAGGCGGGTGGGAGCCGACTTGGGAGGCGGGTGGGAGGCCATCGGTGAGATCTGGAAGGTGGAGGGGGCGGGATCGGGGGCGGAGCCTTCGGGGCGCGCACGTGCACGGTGGGTGGCGGGCGGGCGCGCGCGTGCACGGGGCGGGAGCAGGTGGGAACCGCTACACTACAGAAAAAAAGTTAGGAGTAAAGTGAAATTAAAAAATGAAAAACATTTTTTTAAAAAAGCATTTAAGCGATCTGGAAGGGGTGGGGGGTTGGTATTGGGGGGGGGGGAAGCTACACTACAGAAAAGGGAATTTTTTTTAATAAATAAACATATTTTCACTAAAATGGGTACTGGCAGACAGCTGCCAGTACCCAAGATGGCGCACATTAAGTCAGAGGGGGAGGGTTAGAGAGCTGTTGGGTGGGGGATCAGTGAGGTTGGGGGCTAAGGGGGATCCTACACAGAAGCATATGTAAATATGCTAAAACAAAATGCACAAAAATGCCCAAATTTTCCTTTTATTTTAGTACTGGCAGAGTTTCTGCCAGTACTTAAGATGGCGGGGGACATTTGTGGGGTAGGGGAGGGAAGAGAGATGTTTGGGAGGGATCAGGGGGTCTGATGTTTCAGGTGGGAGGCTGATCTCTACACTAAAGCTAAAATTAACCCTGCAAGCTCCCTACAAGCTACCTAATTAACCCCTTCACTGCTAGCCATAATACACGTGTGATGCGCAACGCCATTTAGCAGCATTCTAATTACCAAAAAGCAACGCCAAAGTCATATATGTCTGCTAATTCTGAACAAAGGGGATCCCAGAGAAGCATTTACAACCATTTGTGCCATAATTGCACAAGCTGTTTGTAAATGATTTCAGTGACAAACCTAAAATTGTGAAAAATTTAATGTTTTTTTTAATTTGATCGCATTTGGCGGTGAAATGGTGGCATGAAATATACCAAAATGGGCCTAGATCAATACTTGGGGTTGTCTACTACACTACACTAAAGCTAAAAATACCCCAAAAAGCTCCTTACATGCTCCCTAATTAACCCCTTCACTGCTGGGCATAATACACGTGTGGTGCGCAGTGGCATTTAGCGGCCTTCTAATTACCAAAAAGCAATGCCAAAGCCATATATGTCTGCTATTTCTGAACAAAGGGGATCCCAGAGAAGAATTTACAACCATTTATGCCATAATTGCACAAGCAGTTTGTAAATAATTTCAGTGAGAAACTGAAAGTTTGTGAAAAAAATTGTGAAAAAGTGAACGATTTTTTGTATTTTATCGCATTTGGCGGTGAAATGGTGGCATGAAATGTACCAAAATGGGCCTAGATCAATACTTGGGGTTGTCTACTACACTACACTAAAGCTAAAAATACCCCAAAAAGCTCCTTACATGCTCCCTAATTAACCCCTTCACTGCTGGGCATAATACACGTGTGGTGCGCAGTGGCATTTAGCGGCCTTCTAATTACCAAAAAGCAATGCCAAAGCCATATATGTCTGCTATTTCTGAACAAAGGGGATCCCAGAGAAGAATTTACAACCATTTATGCCATAATTGCACAAGCAGTTTGTAAATAATTTCAGTGAGAAACTGAAAGTTTGTGAAAAAAATTGTGAAAAAGTGAACGATTTTTTGTATTTTATCGCATTTGGCGGTGAAATGGTGGCATGAAATATACCAAAATGGGCCTAGATCAATACTTTGGGATGTCTTCTAAAAAAAAATATATACATGTCAATGGATATTCAGGGATTCCTGAAAGATATCAGTGTCCCAATGTAACTAGCGCTAATTTTGAAAAAAAAATGGTTTGAAAATAGCAAAGTGCTACTTGTATTTATGGCCCTATAAGTTACAAAAAAAGCAAAGAAGATGTAAACATTGGGTATTTCTAAACTCAGGAAAAATTTAGAAACTATTTAGCATGGGTGTTTTTTGGTGGTTGTAGATATGTAACAGATTTTGGGGTTCAAAGTTAGAAAAAGTGTGTTTTTTCCATTTTTCCTCATATTTTATAAAATTTTTTATAGTAAATGATAAGATATGATGAAAATAATGGTATTTTTAGAAAGTCCATTTAATGGCGAGAAAAACGGTATATAATATGTGTGGGTACAGTAAATGAGTAAGAGGAAAATTTCAACACAAACACTGCAGAAATGTAAAAATAGCCTTGGTCCCAAACGGACAGAAAATGGAAAAGTGCTCTGGTCACTAAGGGGTTAAACAAACTAGCAATTAAACTAGCAAGCTTGGAAAATACTTTTCAAAAAAATTTACAAGCAATATAAAAAAACGTTACTGTGCCTTTAAGAAGCACACAAAAAAACTGTCACAGTTGAAATAACAAGAACCGGATTAGTTATAGAAACCAAATTTTCACATTAAATTTATTAATTTAGCAAAGGATTGCACCCACTAGCAGATGGATGATTAACCCCTTAATACCAAAAACGGATAACAATAAAAATATATACGTTTTTATCACAGTCAAAGCACAGTCTCACAGGTCTGCTGTGAGTGATTACCTCCCTCAAAACTAGTTTTGGAGACCCCTGAGCTCTGTAGAGACATCCTGGATCATGCAGGGAGAACAGGAAGACTTGTGACTGAATTTTTACTGCGCAGTAAAAGCGCCAAAATAGGCCCCTCCCACTCATACTACAACAGTGGGGAAGCTCAGTAAACTGATTTTATTCAAAACAAACGACAGCCATGTGGAAATATAATGCCCATGA